>NC_133435.1:13582491-13722491 GCF_011762505.2 Arvicanthis niloticus
ACATGGAAATGTCCATGACCAGAGAGGGATCATGACCTGTTCTTAAATGGAATAATTTATAGTAAAGGGAATAAATAAGCTGTAGCTTTTCACAACACTATGGAGGAATTTGAAATGCAGATAAAAGAATCAAAGGGTATCACTTTGGTAATGAAAAATAGGACTAGTTACCCTCCAGTGACAGAGTTACTAGAAGGGGACAAGAACATTTCCAGGGTGTTAAAACTGTTGCTTCTTCAACTGTGTGCCAATTTCCCATGACATTCTATGACCATCTTCACTGTGCTCTGACTTTTCAATATATGTCAGTCAGACTGTTGATGGCTCAGGGTCAAGAGCTTGTGCTGCTCTAAGAGATGACCCAAGAGTTCAGTTCCCACACCCACATCAGTTGGCTCACTAGTGTCTATAACTCTAACTCCAGATCTGACCTGCAGAGGCACCTTCCCATAAGACCCACATTCCCATAACATCCCAACTCCATAATTCACATAACAAAAATAACTTTAAAATTTTTTTTAAAGTTTAAAGACAAAACTAATAGCAAAACAGACTTTTAAATTATATCCATATTAATTGTATTGTTTTATTCAAATTTCAACATTTACTAAGCAATCTCTTCTAATATAATATGGCCTTTCTTTACAGATAATAAACACTGTGTGACTCAAGCTCAGATCCCTAGTGATACCACTCTTCATTCAAAAGGTTTATTTCATTTCTGTTTTTTTCCCTTTTTTTTTTAATTTATATATATATATTATATTATTACGTAAGCACTCAAGGAACTTAGCCCAGATGTTCAGTTAGCATGGTGATGAGTGAAGATCTCACAGCAATTAATATCTTTACTAATGCCCCAGCTACATAATTAGATCAGTAAGTCCATAGAAGCATGTATGAGATTAATAAAAGAACAACTGAGCCTCATCAAAATGCCCTCAACTGCCACTAAGGTATTAGTAGCCCCAAAAGAAATATAGGAAAACAAAAATAATCTGTTTGTCCTATGGTGTATGTGAAGAAAACGTAACAGAAATAAAAATCCAACCAATTCAACATCAACTTAAATCCTGACTTTAGGGATCAAATATTGTAAAGCAAACAGAACAATTTGAAGCAGCATACTCAGACTCAACTAACACGTTTTTAAGGCATATTTACCACTCATGAAAATTGTTAAAACACAGTATGATCAAAAACCATGAATAAGCATGGTTTTTGTGCCAAAAAAAGGTGTCATTATTACAATAAGTTCAGTGGTATAACACACTTAACATATAACTATATCCCAAACCTGTTTTTTTATAAGTCTAAAATTACACTTTAATTTCATGGTTCTAACAAGTGACACTGTAATAAACAAAACACAACCAAATGTACAACAGAAATTTCTCCTATTTCTTTCAGAAGACATATTAGTACAGAAATACCAAAAAAGAAAAAAATAAGCATCAGAAATCCTAGACTGCAGTCTCCTGCTACTACTAAATAGTTTTAACATCAAAAAGCAAGTCATTTATTTCTTTGAACTGTTGTGTCTTCCTGTTAAGTAAAGCAGCTAATTAAAGGCACCTTTAAAGGTTCTTTAAATTCAAAGAATCAGAAAATCCAAGAAAGAAGAGGAGGAAGAATCAATGAGTGTTCACTACAAAAGCCTGTAAGCCAATGTCAACTAAGAACCTGATAACCAAAAAATGAAGCAGTCTTCTCAAGGACCTGCAATAATGAACACTTCCCGGGGAAGCCCAGGTTTCAAACAAAATCTAAAATAACTTTGTACAGCCTACAAAATAGCTCACTTACTTCTGCTCTTATTATTCTGAGAAGAAAGCTAAGGTTAATAAAGTAATTACTAAAAATATGGTATGCTAATTGTTAACAAAACTGTCATTACAACCTTTTCAACATATTTCACCCGAGTAAGTATTAGACATTATCACTATGGAGGGGTTGCTATACTCTAGACACAGTCCTGTGAGCGGTCTTCACTCTTCACAGTAACTTGTAAAGCAGACACTGTCAGCAGTCCCTGTCCCAGCTCATTAGACTGGGCTTTCAAAGGTCAAAACACTTTCACCATGTCATAAAACTAATAAATGGAAATGCCAAAATTCAAATTCCAAGAAGACTTGACTCCAAAATCTAAGTCTTTCACACCACTGTGCCCTCTCTGGTACTTACTGCTAACATGCCATTTACACTCAGGCGTAGTAGCATGTTCTATCCAAATTGATCATATATCTGCACGTGTAGTAAAATATACAGTAGATTTTATAAAACTTAACTTTAACTCTGGAACCCGAGCCTGTAACATACAGGGTTTTTGTCATTTTCTTTCTAATTAAATACATGGAGAAGTGTTTCCTCCTAGATCCTTCAATTATCCTGCTTCTTCTGCCTGCTAAGACAATAGTTAAGGCAGAACTCCATGCCTTTTATACTCGGGGTCCTTCAGAATCTACTGAATAGCAAATCCACAGGTTAAGTGTCAATTCTAGGTTCTCCTGAAACATGACCTCTCTTGACTCTCTGACACTCAAGTGACTTATAAGTGTTAGACTCATAAGGTCAGGCTGAGTTCACTCATTGTTCCCTACTTGTTAACTTTCTAGAAAACTGTATTTCAAAGAGAGCTGTGTATAACTAACATTACTGGTATTTACGTAATCCAGTAAAGACAATTCTGCCCATGCTAAAAGCAAAACCTATAGTTTCTAATAACTTCATAAAATTACTAAGAATCGAAAGATGTCTATGAGGTGGATTCATCTCATAGGTGAGCTTCAAGCTCAGATACAATAAAGAATCTTAAGAAGCAGTCAAACAGAAATGAATTATAAATAAAAATCAAGAAAATATCTTACTGATAACTAACCATGACAGAAAGAGAACATCTTTATTTATAATATTTGACTCTGGTTCAACTGTATTTAAACTTATCATTGAATTGGCAACACGACATCCTGAGCACTATGTACTTTTTGTTAACTGTGAAGTCTGCCTAGTGATACCCAAGCATTTTGTCCTCATCTACCAGAAAACAGGAGCATTCGACTAAGAGCAACACAAATTTTATGAATGCTGACAGATGATGAATTTCTAAAAGCAATAAAATTGCATCTTTAATGTTTATACATTATTTTTGTAAGTTTTAAACTAAATATATTTTTATATTTTACTATAGAATTCATCAAATCAAATGCATCATAAAGTTCCACATAATTATGTTTGTCTTAACCTGTTTAAAATAGAAATTTGCAAATGATGGCAATATGGAGTTAATCATCTTACTGCCAAATACATAAACTTTCCAAACACTAATTACTTAAATAAGAATTCAAAAGACGGCATAAGTTTTATAAACATCTTGTTATATATAAATTTAAGTCATTCTAACAGAAATTCTGAAATACAAGAATTTGTATTTTTGTATTCTGAAATACAAGAATTGTATGATTATAAATGTATATTAACTGTACAAATTAATGGGGTTCATTATGACATTTTCAGACATGTATACAACATATTTTAATCTTATTTATCCCTCTTATTACTAGAAACTCAGAAATGCCTACAAGTCTACAAACAATGTAAAAATACCTTTAGTAACTGGCGGTGTACAGTCTTCTGATGGGAGACCTGTCCCCCCATCCTTCCAGTATGGATTCAATTCTCTCTCCAGCAGCGTGGTCTATAACAAAATATTGTGAAAGGTTAGAGTGGAAAGGTCAACCCAGAATAGAAATGATTACTAAACTTGAAGTGGCTAACTGTCAGATATGCAAGCCTAGACAAACCATTTACAATTCTTAAGATATGGGATGTAACTTGCAGGTAACAATGTCTAACTCATGTTCATATGTTTTTACTGAACACCTCCCATGTCTCACGATCTCCAAGACTAACTCAGGAGATTATTTTATAAAACTTAGACAAGACATTCTAAAACTCACATCCTCTGATGCTCCATATGGCCAGCAGCTTGAGTACAAACCAAGATAATTACCATATTTACATTTACAATTAGATTGGAGGAAAAAAGACACAAAGAACAATGCTGACTACATAATCCTCAAATAACTTGACTGTATTTTCCACTTGCTAATCTATATTACTTTCAAAGTACATTATAAGGACAATCTACAAGGCCACAAGCTACAATACTTCTATACTTTGCGGGTTCACATTTTTACATCTTTGATTTAAATCCAACCTGTTTTGGTCTCTAAGGATTTCCCACTGTTTTCTTGCCATTAAAGAGAAACAATAACATCAACACACTTGTTTCATGCTTCCTATAGAGTTCTATGAACCTTGAAAACATTCTTATAAGTAATTTGTAAACACGAAGAAGGCTCAGTTGATTGTTCAACTGTAATTCATGAGAGTCATATAACACACAATTGCTCAACTACATTCACCTAAATGTACACATCTAGTATATGTCTTATGAAAAGTATATTTTATGTGCCTGTGTCCAGGTGTGAATATGTGAACATGTGTGCAGGTGCTTGCCCAGGCCAGTATTGGCTCTCCTAAAGTTGGGTTACAGGTATCCATAAACCACACACACTGGGTTCTGAATTGAATCTGGGTCCTCTGAAAGAGCTGTGATGCTCTTACCCACTATCAGCCTGAATCTAGTATATACTTTTATACAAATTACATACTTATTTTTACTTTATGCATATTTTATATGTATGATCTGCCTACATGCATGCCTGAGTGTCACGTATGTGTAACTCCCAGAGGCCAAAGAAAATATCGAAACCCTTGGAACTGTAGCTACAGATGGCTACCAGTTGCCATGTGCTGAAAGCCAAGTTTGGGTCCTCTGGAAAGAACAGCTAGCAGTCTTGACTACTGAACCATTTCTTAAGCCCTTGTATACTATTAAACAGTTTCCTACAAGAAATTTATTTTAAAAAATTTGTTTCACAGTTCTTAGTTCTGATTGTTGTCAAACACCACTAAAAAAAAAAACCTATTTTACAAATAAATTGGCATTACAAATAGGGCATTTACATAAATAAAACACATAAAACAACTTATTAGTTTATTTAAGGCAAATTAAAAAATTAAAACATGGAAACTGCGTTCTCACCCGCTCTAACGCTTGGGTTTTCTCCCGTTCTATTTGTCTTAGAGTTTCCTTTTCAGCTTTGAGTGATGATGAGGACACAGTTTTAATGGACATAAAATCAACAGTCATCCACTCTTCACGCTGTTTAAAGAAAGAAGCCAGTTAGATCATCACTTAAGAGCGTTTAAGATTAGATAAGATTAGAGATAAGATAATATTAGAAAAGATTAGAGACTGCAGGTACCAGCCAGGAGCAAACACTGCATGGCTAGCCACTCACAAGTTTCTCATTTTTGTTCTACCTTAGTCTCTCCCTCATAAAAGTATGAAAAAGTACTCACCTTCCAAGCTTGTTTTAAGGAGTGAACAAAATAACAAGTATAAAAAGCAGCCAACATAGATTCTAGTGCACACAATCAAATACTCACCTTCTTCCTTCATCTGTGGCTAAGTGGGTAAAGTACATCCTTTCTTACGTATATGAACCAGAACTCAAAATGTATTTACTATTAAATTACAAGCCCTGATAAGCCAGTTATGACATAAGAGGAAGAGAAGTAGACACACACAGGAGGTTCAGACAGGAGAACAGTGTTAGGTAAATCCCTCAAAAGAGGAAAATGCCAACAACCATAGCTGGGAAAAGTCTGAATGGCTGCAGCGAAGATGAGATACATCTTCCGTAGCAGAAGGCCAGTCTGAACATCAGCAATTAGCATTTCTGTGGAAAAGGTTCAAAACCTACTGCTAAAGTCTAACTCCTCTCTTGAAGAAGCTATAATCATCAGTGTAACATCCATCTGTTCTTGGAAGCTATCATTTGTCTCTGAAATCAGGTGGGTGCTCACCTGAGAAGTGTAGCTGTCACATTCTTCTTCTGTCCTTTTGTCTTTCACTTTCCAGGTCTTTTCTTTGCCAGGTATCTGGGAGGGAGCAGCCTCAACCCACTCGTCTTCAGAGCTCTAACAACATTTAGCATATATGTGACATTCACAAATTTGCATACTTATATAAAATAGACCTACAAAATACCTTCTAGTGTACAGTTGGGAAACTCGGAGGCTAATGGGATCATATGAGCAAATACCAAAGCAAACCCAGTGAGAAAAAAAAATATTGCATGTGTCGATGTGCATGTTCTGTGTGTGGTGTTTGTGAGTGGTGGATGGGTATGTGTGTGAGAATGCACATGCCCATAAACATGTATTTAGGTCACTCTGTTCTACTATTCCTCACTTTATTCCCTTGTGAACGTCTCTAATTGAACTTGGGCATGGCATTCTAATTCTAATTGAACTTGAACATGGGCATTTTGGAAAACAACAAACAAAGCACAATAAATAAATTTTAAAAATAATGGTTTTTGTCGCAGGGTAGTGGTGGCGCACGCCTTTAATCCCAGCACTTGGGAGGCAGAGGCAGGAGGATTTCTGAGTTTGAGACCAGCCTGGTTTACAGAGTGAGTTCCAGGACAGCCAGGGCTATACAGAGAAACCCTGTCTCGAAAAAACAACAAAACAAAACAAACAAACAAACAAAAAAAACCCAAAAATACAAAGAATGTTTTTTGTTGTTTTCTCCTCCTCCTCTTTCTCTTCTTCTTCCTCCTTCTATAGGAGTCTTAAGTCAGATCTCAATGTCCCCTTCACAACTGAATAACCAAATAAAGCTCTAGGAGTTCCATCCTTTCTGCCCCTCTTCCTTTCCCAGTCTCTATCCACCAAACATTTGGAGTGCTACATGGAAATCTGACCACAGTATCTATATTGCTTGCTTCCTGTCACTAAGACTTCGGAATCTCCTTCCTTCCTGCTGTCAGAACCCAGTTTTGTTTGGAGAAGTAATCAACCCTAAACATTTCTAGGCCACCACAGTCTACACATAACCCCTTTCTTCTTGAAAATAAGTATAAAAGATATGACCTGCTTTCATTTATTCTGAGTCCCCACAGACTAGAACTGGTACCCAACACTCTCTTCTTTTTGGCCCAAAAGATAAACAAATAAACAAATTCTATTTTGAAGACTTAGATATTAATGTCTATGAAGAAAACAGAAGTACAAAAGAAAAGACCCCAGTGTTTTAAAACTTTCTTATATATATGTAACTTATATATTAAGTATATATAAACTTATATATACTTTCTATAAGCAGTACTACTTTAAGGTCTCTTTAATACCCATCAGATCCTACACACTTGTCCTGAAGTCATGCTCCCCCAGCCTCCAAGTACAGTCCTGGTACCCACTTACTGAGGAGCTGTCAGTCGACTCACTCTGTTTCTGACATTTCTGTTTCTTCCTCTTCTTTTTCTTCTCTTTCTTTACTTTTTTTGAATGCTTGTCCTTTTTCTTCTTTTTCTTCTCAGAATGTTCCTAATAATTTTGAACAAGTGTAAAGGGAATTTAATCTTACCGAATTTTAACAAGAAGACACTTTGAATAAGAAGAAAAACCCATGTTCCAAGAGATTTTACATCTTTCATGAAAAGAAATTAAAATTATGACACTACATTAGAGAAATGTAAAACTCTCCAAGAAACCTTAATATACTTTCTATAAGATAAGCATGACTAATCAGTGAAGTAGCTCAGGGATTTTTTTTTTTTTTTTTTTGGTTTTTCAAGACAGGGTTTCTCTGTGTAGCTGTGGCTGTCCTGGAACTCACTCTGTAGACCAGGCTGGCCTCAAACTCAGAAATCTGCCTGCCTCTGCCTCTGCCTCTGCCTCCCAAGTGCTGGGATTAAAGGCGTGCGCCACCACAGCCCGGCGTAGCTCAGATTTCTTACAAGAAAAATATGAGGAAAGTTTTGGTTACATTATTTGTATGCGACCAATATTATCAATATTATATTTAAAGATATATACATACAACCAGTTATTAATACATATTAAGCATTTATAAATTCTTAAAAAACAGATTTTTAATAGTCTCAATTTAATATCCACAAAAAAAAAAGTGAGTGGATGACGGGCATATAACCTCAACTAAATCTTGCTATAAAGTATATACAGAGATCAAAATATCATAGTGTACTCTATAAATGTAAATCAACATTTGTTAATTAAAAAAAAAAACCTGCACCAGTGTGAGGCACAGCTAGAAGGCAAGCTGCTGAAAATTTGTAAAAATAGAAAAACAAGGCTTGATGAGGGAAAAAGACATAAGTTGTAAAACATTGTCCTTTCGGATCTAGAAGCTTCCTAAAAATAGATCACAGATTGATAACTAAATCTGGTAAGCCAACACAAATAACAAAAGCTTTTCATATCATGGTGAACCTCTCTGCTCAAGACAGACATTTTATTAACAGAAGAGATAAACTTCAATAATAGCAACTACCTCATAGTAAAGATATAACTGACAACTTGACTTCAATCCCTATAACCACAAGGTAGGAAAAAACTTAGGGACGTTATCCTCTGACCTTAACATATATAACATCACACATACAGACACACAGACACATAGACAGACAGACACACACACACACACAGACACACAGAAGAAATGTAAAGAAAGAAATGTTCCTATTATTAACTTGAATAGTATTTGGGGGTTTTTTTGTTTGTTTGTTTTTTTAAGACATAAACCATGCCTTTAATCCCAGCACTTGGAAGGTACAAGCAGGCAGATCTCTGTGTGTTTATAGCCTGCCTCCTCTACATAACAAGTTCCAGACCAGTCAGAGCTACATAGATACCCTTCCTCAAACTAGCAAAAACAACAAAATAAGTCAAATCATTATATTACACTTCAGCATGTCTGCTAATAGTCACCTGTGAGAACTGTTCAATTCGATCATTCACATCAGGCAGCATCCATGTGTCCTCACCTCGAAGTTGCTTCAGTTCTTTACTCCTTTGTTCTTTTTCGAAATTATGTTTAGCCTACAACAAAAGAATACAAAAGACAAACTGACAATTGATACATCTACTTTTCAAGTACAAAAACAAAAACTGGTAGCACTTTCATATAAAGACTCCTAAGTCAGTGAATGGTCTATTGTTACCAAAAAATTTGCTTCTACTACTGTAGAAACCATTTGAAAAAAAATTAAAATAAAATTATTAAAGGGCAGAGAGTCAGTGTCTAAATTAACAAAATCAGAAATGAAAAGGGAGACATACCAACAGAAACTGAAGAAATTCATAAAATCATGAGAGTCTACTACAAAAGCCTAAACTCAACAAAACTGAAAAATCTAAATGAAATGGATGATTTTCTAGACAGATACAAGTCCCAAAGTTAAATCAGGACCAGATAAACTATCTAAACAGTCCCATAACTCCTAAGGAAATAGAAGCAGTCATTAAGTCTCTCAACCAAAAAAAAACAAACAAACACCCAGGGCCAGATTGTTTTAGTGCAGAATTCTATCAGATCTTCAAGAAGTTCTAATACCAATACTTCTCAAACTTCCACAAAATAGAAACAGAAAGACTACTACCTAATTCATTTTATGAAGCCACAATTATTCTGACACCTAAGCCACACAAAGACCCAATAAAGAAAGAAAACTTCAGATCAATTTTGCTTATAAATATTGATACAAAAATACTCAATAAAATTCTTGCAAACAAAATCTAAGAATACATCAAATGATCATTCACCACAATCAAGTAGACTTCATCCCAAGGATTCAGGGATAATTCAATATACGGAAATCTATCAACACAATCCACTATATAGGTAAACTCAAAGGAAAAAAGTCACATGATCATTTTATTAGATGCTTAAAAAGCATTTGACAAAATACAACACCCCTTCATGTTAAAAGTCTTTGAAAGAACAGGAATTCAAGACAAATACATAAACATAATAAAAGCAACATACAACAAACCAACAGTCAACATCAAATTAAATGGAGAAAAACTTGTAGCAATTCCACTAAAATCAGAAACAAGAGAAGAATATCCATTCTCTCCCTATTTATTCAACAGAGTACTTGAAGTTCTAGCTAGAGCAATTAGACAACAAAAGGAGGTCAAAGGGATACAAATCGGAAAGGAAGAAATCAAGGTTTCATTATTTGCAGATGATAGGATGATATACATAAGCGACCCCAGAAATTCTGCTAGAGATCTCCTACACCTGATAAACAACTTCAGCAAAGTGGCTTGATATAAAATTAACTCAAACACATCAGTAGTCTTTCTCTAGACAACAAACAAATAATCTGAGAAAGAAATTAAAAAAACAACACCCTTCACAATAGTCACAAATAATATAAAGTATCTTCGCGTAACTCTAACCAAACAAGTGAAAGATCTATATGACAAGAACTTCGAGTGTCTGAAGAAAGAAATCAAAGAAGACCTCAGAAGATGGAAAGATCTCCCATGCCCATGGACCAGTAGGATTAATATAGTAAAAATGGCCATCTCACCAAAAGCAATCTACAGATTTAATGCAATCCCCATCAAAATTCCAACTCAATTCCTCAAAGACATGGAAAGAGCAATTCTCAATTTCATATAGGAAAATAAAAAACCCAGGATAGCGAAAACTATTCTCAACAATAAAGAACTTCTAAGGAAATCACCATTACTGATCTCAAGCTGTATTACAGAGCAATAGTGATAAAAAAAAAAAAAAAAAAAAAAAAACAAACAAAAAAAAACATATGGTATTAGTATAGAAACAGGCAGGTAGATCAATGGAATAGAATTGAAGACACAGAAATAAACCCACCCACCTATGGTCACTTGATCTTTGACAAAGAAGCTAAAACCATACAGTGGTAAAAAGACAGCATTTTCAACAAATGGTACTGGTCTAACTGGCAGTGTACATGTAGAAGAATGCAAATTGATCCACTCATCTCCTTATACAAAGCTCAAGTTCAAGTGGATCAAGGACCTCCACAGAAAACCAGATATACTGAATCTAACAGAAGAGAAAGTGGGAAAGATCCTTCAACATATCAGCACAGGGGAAATTTTCCTAAACAAAACACCAATGGCTCAGGCTCTAAGATCAACAATTGACAAATGGGACCTCATGAAACTGAAGAGCTTCTGTAACAGAAAGAAACTGTTAATAGGACAAAACAGTAACCTACAGATTGGGAAAAGATCTTTTCCAACCCATATCCAATAGGGGGCTAATATCTAAAATATGCAAAGAACTCAAGAAGTTAGACTCCAGAAAACCAAGTAACCCAATTAAAAACTGGGGTAAAAAGCTAACTAAACAAAGAATTTTTTTAAAGATTTATTTATTTTATGTATATGAGTACACTGTAGCTGTCTTCAGACACACCAGAAGAGGGCATCAGATCCCATTACAGATGGTTGTGGGCCACTATGTGGTTGCTGGAAATTGAACTCAAGACCTTTGGAAGAGCAGACAGTGCTGTTAACGGTTGAGCCATCTTTCCAGCCCAAACAAAAAATTTTTAGCTGAGGAATCTCAAATGGCTGAAAAGCACCTAAAGAAATGTTCAACTTCCTTAGGCATCAGGAAAATGCAAACCAAAATGACCCTGAGATTCCACCTTACACCAATAAAAAACTGCAGGTAACAGCAGATGCTGGAGAGGATGTGGAGAAAGAGAAACACTCCTCCATTGCTGGTGGGACTGAAAGCTGGTACAATCACTTTGAAAATTAATCTGGTGGTTCCTCAGAAAATTGGAAATAACTCTCCCTGAAGACCCAGCTACATTACTCCTGGGCTTATAGCCAAAAGATGCTCCACCATATAACAAGGACACACGTTCCACTATGTTCATAACAGCCTTATTTATAATAGCCAGAAGTTAGAAGAAACCCAGATGTCCTTCAACAGAGGAAAGGATAAAGAAAATGTGGTACATTTACACAATGGAATACTACCCAGCTATTAAAATGACAACTTCATGAATTTTGTAGGCAAATAGATGGAACTAGAAAATATAATCCTTAGTGAGGTAACCCAGACCCCAAAGGACATATATGGTATGTACTCACTCATAAGTGGATACTAGCCCAAATTCTCAGAATACCCACAATACAACTCATGGACCATATGAAACTTAATAAAAAGAAAGGGCATAGGGTGGATGCTTCAAACCCACTTAGAAGGGGGAACAAAATAATTACAGGAGACAGAGGGAGGGAGGGTCCTGGGGTGAAGGGGGGAGAGGAAGGAAAAAAGGGAGGTGCAGAGGCAGGACCAGGTATGAAAAGAGACAGGAGAGAAGTCCACAGGCCCCGGAGAAGGAATAGAAATAAGGAGCAGTGGAGGTAGAGAACTTGGGGAACTACTAGAAAGTCCCCAACACCAAATTCAAGGAATTCAAGAGGCTCCCAGGACCCAATGGGGATGACATTAGCCAAAATATCCAACAGCAGGGACATAGAACCTGAAGAGACCACCTCCAGTAGATAGACATGGCCCCCATTGGAGGGATGGGGCCAACCTGCCCCCATCTAAACATTTTTAACCCAGAATTGTCCCTATCTAAAGGAAATGCAGGGACAAAAATGGAGCAGAGGCTGAAGGAAAAGCCATCCAGAGAGACACCACCCCCCAACTGTGAGATCCATTCCAACCACAGACACCAAACCCCCAACACTATTGCTGATGCCAAGATGTGCTTGCAGACAGGAGCCTGGTATGGCTGTCCAAGAGGCTCTGCCAGCTCCTGACTGATAGATAGATGCAGATACTCACAGCTAACTAATGGACTGAGCCTGGGGGCCCCAGTGGAAGAGTTAGGGATAAAGGAGCTGAAGGGGATTGCAACCACATAGGAAGAACAACAGTGTCAATTAACCAGACCCCTCAGAGCTCCCAGGGACTAAACCACCAACCAAAGAGTACACATTGGCCAGTCGATGGCTCCCACTACATATGTAACAGAGGCCTGCCTCATCTGGCATTAGTGAGAGGGGAGGCGCTTGATCTTGTGGAGGCTTGATTCCCCAGAGAAGGGGGATGCTAGAGGGGTGAGAGAGGAGTGGGTGGGAGGGAGGGGAAGCACCCTCTTAGAGGCAAAGGGGAGGGGGGCGGGTGGGAGGTTTGTGGAGGAGAGACTGGGAAGGGGGATAACATAAGAAATGTAAACAAATGATTAATTTTTAAAAAGCTATCAATAGCTTTCCTTTGGGACTACCATCTTCAGTAAATTCGGGTCCAAATCACACACGGTATCCAGTCCAGGTCTAACATATGTCCTCTTTCCTCCCTGTCTCAAACTTGGAGTCACTTAACCTTCATCGTCCCTGCAGCTAGTTCTTTTGACTTTTGCAAAAATTATAAAGCTGACTTTTTTCCATGCCTTCCAAATAGACAATATCTGTACCCCCAGTACAATTGACTCAGAAAAGTTATCCTCTTAAAAAGAAAGAACCATATGGGTAACTTCTAGTCAGCAGTCAACAACAGTAATACAATGCAAGAAGTTTCTTCTGCTTTCTCATCCATCTCTCAAATTCCAAAACTGACTCTTCGGTCCTTATCAAACTGCATGTAGACCTGTATAAAATTCTTCACAGCTTACAAAGAGTTTCGTCCAAAAACTGCTTGAAATATCAGACAGTCATATTGAGCATTCATTATACCTATTTCGAAATCAGCTAATAAGCTTGATGTTTTATCTGACCAAGACTAATTGCTCACCCATTCTCTTAAAACGTGACTCAAGCCATTACTCATTCTTCCCATTTCTTTTCTACTCTTTACATACATCTAAACTTATTTAAAATTCTTTTTTCATAAAACAAAAACCCTAAAACATCGTCAAGGAACATTCTGTTGTCCAACTACAAATTCATCTTTTTCACTGTCACAGTCAGGAATAACTTGTCAGATAATTCAATAATTTACTTCTTCCGTTTTTTATAAATACCATACATTTCACTGTTAATGAGAACTGTTTCCAAAACCTGCGGGGGGCGGGGGGGGGTTGGAACACATATTCTGAGTTTCTTATGCTAGACAGTATTTCCATCAGTAAAGGCTGGCCTAAGCCTGGAGCTTAAAGTAAACGCGTGGAGGAATCACCAATGTATTCAAATGTGTCCTGCTTCCAATATTGCTGGAGCAATGACTCATGCTTCGACTAATAAGAAGAGTCCTCAGGTGTGACACTGAACACAGAAGCTGAGCAATCCAGGCGGCGGAAATGTCGAGAATAAGTGACTTTAAAGCTAAGGAAACTGGGAGGAAACCCATCAATCTCTCTGCAGGGAGAAACAGCAAACAGAGCCGGTCAGAGCATTTAGGAGACAACCGCACTGGGAAAAGAAACCAAAACCGGACAGCGTGAGATATCGAAGTGACGAGAGGACTGGGTAGACTGCCTCCCAGGATTTTTCAAGTCCTACAACTTTAAATAACATTCCGAGACCCTAAGATTTAAAAAAACAAAAGCATTTCAAGAACTAAAGATAGATATTCTGGGAAAGCGCTTACCTAGCATGCAGAAACCCTCACTACAACCCCCAGTTTAAAAAAAAGAAGAAAGAAAATTCTCCAAAGCAGGAGTACCTGGCGTAACACCTCGGCCCTGGCAATACGGGTCTGTTCTTTTCGCTCTTCGATACTGCTAGCACTTTCAAATCTCACACCGAACGCCGCCATAGTTGTCGCTGTCGTAAAGCAAGGAAGTCGTCAGGAAACTTCGGTTTACGACTGTCGTAATTAGAAAACAAATCCGGATTTCAGAATAGTAGTGGAAGGGGGGCGTTACTATGCCAACAGAGCAGTCGCAGATCTGAATGTTTCTCTTCTGAAAGGTTCCGCGGAAACTTGATAGCCTGCTGCAGAGTTGACCTTCCAGTCATACTGGATTCGCTAAGCGCTGAGTGTCAGTGTGCATTATTATGCACTTTGCGCTATATTAACTCATTTCTCGCTAGGATTCTTAAAAACACCCCAGTAAGCTAGAAGTTGCGTCTAGACCTCCCCCTTCTTGCCTGACTTCCTGGGGTGGTGTACCAGCCTGAAGTGAACCTGATCAGAAAGTCAGATCATGGGAGGAAAGATTGCTCTTAAGATTCAGTATTTTTCGTTGATGTGTGTCTTGAAATATATTTAAAACTCGGGTAGAGAGATAGTTCAGTAATTTAGGGTGCTAACTGTTCTTGCAGGAACTCACGGGGCTCATCAAAACCATCCCTACCTCCATTTCCAGGAGACCCGTCTCCCTCTTCTGACCTCCACAGGCACTGCAACTACATGATGCATTTACATAAAAAGGAGACATAACACATGAAAATATTTTTTTTCAATATCTGGAGGTTGAGACTTGGTGTTGCACAAGCCTGGGTGCAGGAAATGTCCTCATTGCCCAGAAGAAAGATGCCTTGGTGGTGAGCTTATCTCTCATAAAACAGTGACCTTGGTTGTATTTATTGCATCTTGCATAATTAAGTCTCTGTATCAAAAGATTAGTTCTCATCTGTGCTTCATTTGAGTGGCCCACTAGGATGGTAATAGGGAAATTGAAATAAGCCATTTCTCTCTTCTTTTGTCCGCGTCAACTCAGCAGAATTTAAAATGACAAACTTCAATTGTTACAAACCCTTTCCCTCCCCCAAAAGCTAGTCTTTTATTTGATTCCTTGTGTTTGGGAGGCAGCTAATGCAAGGGTAACCAGCCAATTCAGAGTTGATAGGAAGGTCTGCGGTACCTGCCCACTCCATAACCAAAGGCCCTCGAACGAAACGCCTTGCCATGAAGTATTGCTAGCCACTCTGATGGTTTTCGAAAACCTTGCTTCTCAGTAGGAAGAGCCTTGAAAATTCAGTTTATTGCTTAGAAGGAATACTCATGAGCCCTTGTACTGAAAAGAGCCCCAGGAAATGAAAACGTCAAGAAACTAAAAACCAGATTTTGAAACTTTCTCTCTTATCTTCTCATCCCAAGATACAATGGTGTTGAGAGGCCAACTGATATTGTTACAGCTAAGGTGGAGTGGACAATCATACCCTGGATAATAGTGAGGCGCTATTCATTCTATGGGGCCTGCTCTGCTCCATCTGTGTAAAGAAAAACACAGATAAGGCCTAAGCCCTGCTAGACATTGAAATGTCTTCTGTGAGGACAGCCTAGGCTCAGACATGCTGAAATATGGTCGTCTAGTGAATCTAGAGATGTGTCATGCACATCAGGTTTTCACTGTGCTTTCACTTCCTCTTCTGTCTGAACTTTCCTACCTTTACCCTCTCTTTCACCCTCCTATTATTTTCCCTCCTGCTCACTTTCTTTCATTGTTGGGCTTCAGTCATTAGAGCCTCCTTCCAGCTTTCATTCCCATCTAAGGCCTTTGTTTGTCATTCATCTCCCAGGTCAAACAAACATCCCTTTCCCCAATCCAAAATCTAATGTATCCATCTTCCCATTACTGCCCAGATATTATCAAATCAAGACTTAATGCTATCATAGCTCTATATCTCTAGTTGACGTTTTCTTGAGCACCCATTTGCTTGCTTGTTTTCTGGGTGATCTCCTGGATATCTACCACATGTGAGTTCAAGAACTTGGGCGAATCATTGAATATACAGGAAAAAATGATTCATCTGTTCATAAGTGTTAAACACAGTCCTTTTCATATTCATAGTCATACTTGCAAGAACTAAAAAGTTATCATGTAGAATCTGTACTTTTAAAAATTGGTTGGGGATGAAGAGGTGGCTCAGTAAAGCGCAACATAGCATCAGTAATAGATAGTGTCGGGGTTTGTTGCCCACCTATGGGATGGATCCCAAGTTGGGCCAGTCACTGGTCAGCCATTCTTTCAGTCTCTACTTCATTTATATCTCTGCATTTCTTTTAGACAGAAACAATTCTGGGTTAAAAATTTTGAGGGTATGTTGGTGCCCCCATCTGCCCACTGGGGGCCCTGTCTAACTACTGGAAGTGGACTATTCAGGTTCCATCTCTCCAGTACTGGGAATTTTGGCTAAGGTCACCCACTTTGAGTCTTGGAAGTCACTCACATTCCAGGACTCTGGGACTTGCTAGAGATTCTCCACCACCACTCACCCCCAGAAGCTGCATATTTCCACTCATTCTTCTAGGATTCTCTTCTGTTCCCCCTTTCCCCTTCTTCCCCTAACCCCCTCTGACCCAGGTCCCTTCCTCTTTTCCTCTGCCACCCATCATTATTTTGTTTCCCCTTCTAATTGAAATGTAAACATCCTCACTTTGGCCTTCCCTCTTGTTTAATTTCTCAGGGCCTGTGGGGTGTACCACAGATATTCTGTACTTTTTTGCTAACATCTACTTGTCAGTGAGAACATACCATGCATGTCCATTGGTCATGGTCAACTCACTCAGAATATTTTCCAGTTTCATCCATTTGCCTGCAAAATTCATGATGTCTTCATTTTAATAGCTGAATAGTCTTCCACTGTGTAAATGCACCACATCTATTCTTCCGTTGAAGCCCATCTGGGTTATTTCCAAATTTCTATTACCAACGAAGTGTAATATGCTTGTTTCCTGTGTCTCAGTAAAACCTTCACTTGCTTTTTTTGCAGCATGACGATGAGATTTGTGGTCTGGAATGATACCTTATATTTTTCCTTTTTTCTCCACAGTGATTTATTGTCCTTTTTCCTGTAAAGGTTTCTGGAACCTATAAATAGAGCCACATGACATCAGGTGAGGCAGCAAGAGAGCTTGGAGCAACCTTTCTTTTTTCTTCAGAGGTCATTTGAATGTTATGCTCAGCATGTGTTTCTTCTTAGGTAAGCAACTTCATTTTGTGTGTTTACTGAAAATAAAGCAGCACCTGTTTCTCATTATCCTGCTGCCTACATGATTTGGAATCCCTGAATGTATGTGTCTGTCTCAGTGTAATGGCTGCTAAATGAATTTGCGGTCACAATTGTACTGTGTTCTGCGTTCTGTTTACTCCGATTTCACACACGGACCACTCAGCAGTGAGTAGCACCTCTGAGCTTACAGCAACTGCTGTGGTTGTCAGCAGATGCATCATCTGCAAGATTTGCTTGGGGTGGTACGACTAAAGACCTATGGCTGTATCGCAGAGGAGAAAAATGGATAAATCAAAATTGTATTCGGACTGAAGAATGGCAGCCCTGGGAAAATAGACTGTAGAAACCACAGAGACATTGTGGATCCCTTGTATTCCCTACACCACACCAATTGTGATGATTTGCATATGCTCCACCCAGGGAATGGCACTATTAGAAAGATGTGGCCCTGTTGAAGTGGGTGTGGCCTTGTTGGAGTAGGTGTGTCACTGTGAGTGTGGGTAGTCAGTCTACCACCAGCAGCCTTCAGATGAAGAGGTAGAGCTCTCAGTTCATCCTGTACCATGCCTTCCTGGATGGTGCTGTGCTTCCTGTTTTGATGATAATGGACTGAACCTCTGAACCTGTAAGCTAGCCTCAATTAAATGTTGTCCTTTATAAGAGTTGCCTTGGTCATGGTGTCACTTCACAGCAGTAAAACCCTAAGACACCAATTAATCAAAAACTCTTGGCTATCTACTTCCACATCCATAACCCAAAGCATACTGTTCTCCTGTGTCCAATGCTAACATATTCATTATCACAAACCAATACTCACTTCTCATTTGGATTATATAAAAGCTTCCTGACTGGTTCCTTTTATCCCTTTACTGCCTAATCTTCACAGAGAAGTCAGATGTTCCTTTCAAAATGGAACTAAAAGTGTCACTTGTTCCAAAGAGCTTGCAGTCTCAAAATGGTAACCAACAAAATTTTGGCATATCCTAAATTGTCTCTGACCTTGCCTCCACTGGGACCATTCCTCAGTATCTGGGGTGCAGTAGGGATGGTGGAAGTGGTTCAATGACCTCTAGAAGAAATCAAATCTAAAGACACTCAAGTTCATTATATACAAAGTAAAATTTGAATAAAACTATCACACATCTCCTGTATACTTTAATTAACTTAAGCTTACTTATAAACACAATATAAATATGCTATGTATGTAGTAGTTATACTGTTTCATTCATGTAGTAGGTGGGTTCTCTAGAGTAACATAACCAACAGAATATATTTATTATAAAATGGATTTGTTAGATTAGTACACACGACAGAGGCTGAGTAGTTTAACAATGGTCATCTGCCTACTGGAAAGAGAGAGAATCCATTAGTTGCTTGGTCCATCAGGCTGTTACAGCAGTCCCTGAAGAATGACAAATTCAGGTCACATTGTAAAGCAAAAGAAGCTGTCAGAGAATGGTAACGTCAGTAACAGAAGGGGAAGGCATATACATGAAACTGTTTTTTCCTCATACCTCTTTACATCTGGGCTGCCTAGAGGAAGGTGTTGTCAATGAGTGCCCTACTCTCAACCCCGACAGGTACTAATTAACAAACATGTCCAGAAGTCTGTGTCAGTGATTCTAAATGACTTCAAGGTAGCAGTCAAGAACAATTATCTTGGCTGCAGGAAGCATAGTAAGAGAATGATTTTCCTATTGTTTTTGGTCTCCAGTTGGTGGAATCCATGAACACATGGCTGAGTCTCACCCTTTTTGTTACATACACACACCTCCTCCTTGCAGTTCTTCACTTTGGCCTTTTACCTTAGCATTTTTACAGTAGATTTTCTCTCAATCTGAAATTCTGTTTCCACATGTAAGTAGATAACTAACTCTCCAACCTCAGTCACATCTTCACTTAAAACTCCTGTTCTTACAGAGAACTGTCTACACCTTTTTAGAAGCTGAAACCCACCAAGCCTGCTCACTCTCTTCTTAGCTTCTGGACCTGATCTACATCTTTTTTCTCTATGGGAAAAAATATGTCACTTCTGATCATAATGTATGTTTCTCGATTATGCTTATTCTTACCGCTCTTTCTACAACTCACCAGTGAACATAATATACCACTTTCTCCACCAAAAATTATGCGTGACATGCAAAAGGAAGATCAGTAAATTAACAAAGAAAGAATCATAGAGATGTCTTAATGAATGTCAATGCCAAATTGACTACAAACACAAATACATGAGGAAAGGTAAAACTACATTGCTTCCAGGTGTATAGTTAGGGCAGGAGATGAGGATGGAGCAAGCTGGCATTTATTGTCCTTTGTGTAAAAAGTACAGTGTTTGAAATAGTTGTGTTCTCTCATGTAATCCATCGAATAAAACTGCAATTGAGTATTATAATTTTTCTCTTTCAGATATGTATTTGCCAAATTCTAACAGCTACTAAGTGGTGGAGTTTAGTTTTAAAAACATCTGACTTGAAAATACTGTCTTAAAAACATGTACTAGTCACTTTTTGTTGCAGTGAAAATACTATGACAAAAGGCAATTTATAGGAGTTTATTTTGTCCCACTGTTGCACAGGAATGAAGAGACCATCGTGGTACCAGATTTCTATAGTAGGAAGCAGAGCAATCATATCTCATCCACATATAGGAAGTAGGAAGTGGGAAAAGGTCAGAAATCCTTAAAGTCTCCACAATACTTCCTCCAGCAAGGCTCTACAGTGTAACCGGTCCATAACCTCCCTAAATAGCACCACCAACCTGGGACCAAGGAGTCAAATACACAAACCTATGGTGGGACATTTCTTCTTCAGACCACAGTACATAACAAGACACATTGACTTCAGGTCAAACATAGCTATGAAGGTGTGTAGGAAGTCAGGCTCTAAAAACTCAAAGGAGGCTCACAGCTGCCACCAGATTGTGACAACTTATATTTTAACTTCAGTTAAAATTCTTCAAGTATGTAAAACATAAATCACATTGCTATAGTCTCATTATTCTTTCTTAACCTTTTATTTCACAGGGTTCTGATTTGAACAGGGTACCCAAAAATAATAGTTTGAATATGGTATGAAGACAGCTAATATTTCTAATATTAGCTAATATTTCTAACTGTTCCTCTCATCCAGGAGGCACTTTCATTAAAAAGCTGATATACAGTAAAAGTGTAAATTATGAGACACAATATAATACAATATCTTGATATTCTCCATTAAAACTTGAGATTCTTTCCTTCATTAACTATAGAATTCCTCAGAATTATAGTTGTAACTGCAAAAAAACTAATTGCCAGGTATAATTAATATTTTTCTTGCTTTATAACAATTTTTATGAAGAAATTTAAAAGTTATCTACTGAAGACTTTAGGAAAAGCCTAGCAAGGTTCTCACACCGGCAGTTCCTATTTATAGTCTCAAGAAAACTAATCACAAAGGTATAGCTAGGCAGCCTGACAGAGGTAGAAATGAGTAGTAACAAAAACCCACATACACTTCTTAATTCTATGGGTAGAAAACACACAGTAAGCTGTATTTGGGCCCTACAGGGTCAATGGACTCACTTCTTACTATACTTTTGACTGCCACTCAAGGATGCCATTTCAAAGGAGAAGAAATGATGGAAATGACACAAGGAACACATTTGTTTAATTTACCTGGTTTTTTTTTTTTGGTTTTGGCTTGCTTGTTTTTTAGACAGGATTTCATTATGTAACCCTAGTCAGTTTTGAACTCTGAGACTCAGACTTCTGAACAGAAGAGACTCATGCCTGCCTTTGTCTAAATCCTATGCCTGCCTTTAACTTTATTTCTAAAATATTCAAGAATAGGAAATATTAAAATTAGCCCAATGAGTCAATATACAAAATCTCCTATGTTTTTCTTCTTATCATCAATCAATATGGCTAACTTGTTTAATTGGAAACTTTAATTCACAAGCACAATATTCAAACTTTGATTTAGGAATGAAAGGTTTAAGACCCCCCCCCCCCCAGAAGGGGACCCCAAGGGACCCTACTCAAGTCTCAGGACGGAACACACCCAAGGACTCACGAGAGACCAGCTTGCTGCAAACACATGAGGCAGTTTACTCAGAGCTCTGGGCCAGCCCATATCTCCATATCTCACATAGGAGATAGAGGGACTGCCCCGAGGCTCACAGGATTAGGACTTTTTATAGGCAAGGGGTGGGGGAAATGGGAGATTTTTTTACATGGGTATACATGATTGGTTGTTTTACATCAGCAGACTGTACCAGTCGATGGGGCAGAAGGCAGTTCTTGCAAGCAGAAGCTTATCTAAGTTAGCATAATATCTAGTTAAACTTAAATTGCAGTTTCTTGGACCTTGAGAAGACCTCAAGGGGGGGAAAGGGTTTGGAGGAACACCAGATGGCCCATTACTCATTTGGACATATCTCTGTTCTTCTAAGGATGTCCTTGTATACTTTTTATCTTTCACAGCCAGCCAGTTCTGGAAGGCTTAACAGGCCTTTGTCCTTCGTCTTATAACTTTATATTTTCTGTAACTAATTAACTGGGCCCAAACCTGCTGACAGGCATTTTTAACTATTTAGGTTAGGGAAAAGGAATCACAGGGCCCTGCTATTTTATTAGTTTTTTGTGGGACCCATAGAATTTTCTTTCAGGAACAGCTAAAAATCTTATATCTTTTTTTTTTTTTTAAATGTATTTAGCTGGACATGGTGGCACATGCCTTTAATTCCAGCACTTGGCAGAAGCAGGCAGATTTCCATGGATGCAAGAACAACCTGTTCAATTTAGCTAGTTCCAGGACAATCAGCAAAGTGAAACCCTTTCTCTAAAAAAGGTATTTATTTAGTTGTATGAGTGTGCACAGTGTGTGTGTGTGTGTGTTTATGTACATATGCACAGGCATATATGGGTATATAGGTCCCGGGGACTGAACTCAGGGTATCAGAGTTGGTGGCAAATTCCTGTACCAATTAAGCCATCACACTGTTCTACACGTTCCTTTAATACATTGGTTCTCAACCTAATGCTGTGACCTTTTAATGTTGTAGTGACCCCAGACATAAATTTTTGTTATTACATAACTATAATTTTGCTACCATTATGAATCATAATGTATTTCCATTATTTCCAATGGTCTTAAGGGTCGTTTGACCCCGAAAGCAGTCATAACCCACAGGTTGAGAACTGCTGCTTTAATATGTAACCAGCATCTGATTTCTTTCACATATATATAAAACTTCATTTAGGCCCGCTGTAGTGGTACATGTATAATCCCAGGACTGGAGAGGTTCATGAAAGTAGGAGAATCAGGTATTCAAGATAATTCTTAGCTACATAGCAAGATTGAAGTCAACCTGGACTATATGAGATACTCTCTGAAAAACAGAATAGAAAACAAAATTGTATATGCAAATAGAATTTTAAAGAATCCTACCACAGTTTAAAAAATATTAATTATAAACATTTTTTTAAAGAACATGATGGTTTTAAAATATTTACATGTTACTTTTAATTGTTTTTTTTAAATTGAGGTAATTACAAAAATCACAAAAATTTCTCCCTGGTCAACTCAGTCTGGCTAGATATTCATCAATTTCACTAGTACTTTCCAAGAACATGCTTTTGGTTTCACCGATTAGATAAAAATGTAACCCCTGTCCTGAATTGGGACAAACTACGAATAAGAAATAGCCAATTGTAACTTCAAGAATAAAGTTTGCTTTTGCTGAAAACATTTTAACTTTTACAATTTAATTGTTCAAGGGAACTATTAGAGTTGTCTTTAGGGCTTAGACCAATGGTCAGGAATAGTAATTTCTGGTAATAAGTTAGTCAAGATTAGTAGATATTTCAGCCATTAAAAAGTAATCTTTTGCTCACAGGCTAATATCCCTTCCATACTCTTTACATGGCACTTATGATCACCACGAACACGGCATTTACTTGTTTGCTTTTATCAGCTGTCCTTTTGAGAAGGTAAGCTCTCTAGAGACAGGTGCTTTGTTCTTGTTTCCTGCTGGTGTGCATGTGTTTGTGGTAATCGGTATTAAATCCAGGGCCTCAATGATAAACATAGTTTCTTCAACTCATCTACACTCCACCCTCTTTTACTTATGCACAGCTCCATTCCTAATATTTAATACTACTGATCTGTTGAATTCAATTTCTATTAATTTCTGAGAGTCATCTGGCTAAAGTGTTACTGCGCAGGAATCCAGAATGTGAAAGAAAGATGCAGTGAGAAAATATGATTTTTTTTTTTTTGGAATAAACAATTTCAGATAAAACTTCAGATACTTTCTTATTGTCCAGGAGTATTCACTTCATTAAAAGCTCACATAATTGCTTTATTATGACCCTTCATAGTTAGGAGCTTTAAAAAGGTTTTAAAACTTCAAATGCTATATATACACTTACACAAACATCACAGACTTTTCACAAGTTAATGTCAAACACCATACTCTGTACTTACAAGACATATAAGAGGAACCTACATTTATGAAGTCAGATAATGGGAACAGACCAAATGTTTCCTAAGTATCTCTGTTTTCAGTTCTCATTTGTTAACATTCCCCAAATTTCCTCATTATTTAAACAGATAACTTAGTTTTCTTTTCAAAAACAGATTTTTGAAAAGGCATTTTTTCCCCTTACACATGATATGTTCAGATAAATGATCAGACCTTTTGAAGAACAACACACCAATTCCCTTGATCGTAATAGCTCTGCAGAATGCTAACATCACCCACAGCCTGGCAGGAAGCTTCCAGTTCTCCATCACAGAAAACATGGTAATAACGATGAAACACGGGACTTGGGTCAGGACATCCTGCTAGGCCAGATGGTTCAACAGCTTTGTCTTTGCCAGGGTTTCCCTTGAGGTGCCAGGGAACCAGCACATCTTGGGAATGAAAACGGGTCCGATTTGTATGAATAGGAAGCTCAGACTTAGGAACTTTCCTTGACTTATACTCTTCTTCCTTGGTGTTATTACTGGGGTGGACAGACAGTGCTGGGTCTTCACTGACTCCCTCAGGCATTTGATTTACCACCAGTTCCTCCGTGGATGTGTCACTGTTTAGCTTATCTTTATCTCCTTGGCTAATTCTGTTTCCTTTAAGATACTTGGACTTCTGATTTTTATATTCTTGTTCCATTGCCCAGACATAAATAAGGGCCTGCCCACCAGGTCTCAGGAGACGGGCAAGTTCTTGGAGAGCTTCCACTCTGCGCTCCTAAACAAACAAACAAACAAACAAACAAGCAAACCAATTAAATGAAATAACTGTAAGTTATCAACCCAGAAGAGACAGAGAGAAGAAGTGGGGAAATCTAGTTAAATGTACAACTGTTTGCTGGTGCTCAAAACCATACATAAAACATCTGGCTAAGGCACTGGTGAGCAGGTCTGCAGGCTGGACCTGAGTGAATTTTAATTCAGGGAGGGAATAAAATACAAGTAGAACACAGAAGATTCACTGGCCTAAGGACACCAGGCTCGTAGTACAGAGAAGTCAAAGCAGTTGAAATTCAGGGGTCAAAATCATAAAGAAGGACTGTAAGGATATACCCCAAAGACTACATGCAAAGTCCTTTAGAACCATCCTCCAGTTCCCACACTGCATAAGCACTGGGTGAAATGCCAACAAACTCTGCAGAGGAGCAGCTGGGAAGTTAGAAAGCAAAGCAGAAGTTTCAGCAACCAAGCAATGGTGGGGAGACAGAAGATGACCTTAAGGTCTACAAGGTCTACCCAGATAGAAACAAAGCTTATCTTGAGACCTTAGGGAGGAACTGAATAAGGAACTATAAACTAACTCCAGTAAAATAGAGAGCCCATCCTTAAAGAGTTAAAATGATCAGCTTACATGTACTACTTGGTCTTAATTTACTCCTCTTTGGGAGAGGACAAAAGAATTCACATCATTTAACAAAATGAGAGGGGGGGGGACATTTGAAAAAAAATCCAACACCCCTTCGTGATAAAAATCTTAGAAAGATCAAGAATTCAAGGCCCATACCTAAACACAGTAAAAGCAATATACAGCAAACCAGTAGCCAACATCAAACTAAATGAAGAGAAACTTGAAGCAATCCCACTAAAATCAGGGACTAGACAAGGCTGCCCACTCTCTCCCTACCTTTTCAATAAAGTACTCAAGTCCTAGCCAGAATAATTAGATAACAAAATGAGGTCAAAGGGATACAAATGCCAAAGGAAGAAGTCAAGAATCACTTTTTGGAGAAGATAGTATACTTAAGTGACCCCAAAAATTCCACCACAGAACTCCTAAACCTGATAAACAACTTTAGCAAAGTGGCCTGATATAAAATTAACTCAAACAAATCAGTAGCCTTCCTCTACTCAAAGGATAAGCAGGCTGAGAAAGAAATTAGGCAAATGACACCCTTCACAAAAGTCACAAATAACATTAAATAGCTTGGTGTGACTCTAACCAATCAAGTGAAAGATCTGTAGGACAAGAACTTTAAGTCTCTGAAGAAAGAAATGGAAAAAGATCTCAGAATATCAAAAGATCTCCCATGCTCATGGAGTGGCAGGATTAATAAAGTAAAAATGGCCATCTTGTTGAAAGTAATCTACAGATTCAATGCAATCCCCATCAAAATTCTAACTCCGTTCTTCATAGAGTTAGAAGGAGCAATTTGCAAATTCATTTGAAATAACAAAAAACCCAGGATAGCAAAAAATATTCTCAACAATAAAAGAACTTCCGCGGAAATCACCATCCCTGACCTCAAGCTGTACTACAGAGCAATAGTGATAAAAACTTCATGGTATTGGTACAGAGACAGGCAGATAGATCAATGGAACAGAAATGAAGATCCAGAGATTCACCCACACACCTATGGTCTTTGACAAAGGAGCTAAAACCATCCAGTGGAAAAAACACAGCATTTTCAACAAATGGTGCTGGTTCAACTAATCAGCATGTAGAAGGATGAAAATCAATCCATTCTTATCTCCTTGTACAAAGCTCAGGTCCACATGGATCAAGGACCTCCACATAAAACCAGATACACTGAAACTAATAGAGGAGAGAGTGGGGAAGAGCCTTGAACACATGGGTACATGGGAAAATTTCCTCAACAGAACACCAATGGCTTATGTTCTGAGATCAAGAATCAATTGACAAATGGGACCTCATTAAATTGCAAAGCTTCTGTAAGGCAAAAGACACTGTCAATAAGACAAAACAGCAACCAACAGATTGGGAATAGATCTGTACCAATCCTACATCTGATAGAGGGCTAATATCCAATATATACAAAGAACTCAAGAAATTGGACTCCACACTATCAAATAACCCTATTAAAAATGGGGTACAGAGCTAAACAAAGAATTTTCAACTGAGAAATATAGAATGACTAAGAAGCACCTAAAGAAATGTTTAACATCCTTCGTCTTCTTGGAAATGCAAATCAAAACAACCCTGATATTCCACCTTACACCAGTCAGAATGGCTAACATCAAAACCTCAGGTGATAGCAGATGCTGTCAAGTATGTGGAGAAAGAGGAACACCCCTCCGTTGTTGGTGGGACTGCAAGCTGGTACAACCATTCTGGAAATCAGTCTGGTGGTTTCTCAGTAAATTGGATATAGTATTACCTGAGGACCTAGCTATACCACTCCTGGGCATATACCCAGAAGATGCTCTAACATATAACAAGGACATATGCTCCACTATGTTTATAGCAGCCTTATTTATAATAGCCAGAAAGAAGCTGGAAAGAACCCAGATGTCCTTAAACAGAGGAATGCATACAGAATTGTGGTATATTTGCATAATGGAGTACTACTCAGTTATTAAAAACAATGAATTCATGAAATTCTTAGGCAAATGGATGGAACTAGAAAATATCATCCTGAGTGAGGTAACCCAATCACAAAAGAACATACATCGTATATACTCATTGTTTGTTTGTTTGTTTGTTTGTTTTTCGAGACAGGGTTTCTCTGTGTAGCCCTGGCTATCCTGAAACTGTATGTACTCATTGATAAGTGGATATTAGCCTAAAAGCTCAGAATACCCAAGATACAATTCACAGACCAAAGTCCTTCTTAGAAAGGAGAACAAAATTCTCACGGGAGTAAATACCAAGACAAAGTGTAGAGCAGACACTGAAGGAAAGGCCATCCAGAGACTGCCCCACCTGGGGCCCCATCCCATATAGAGACACCAAACCCAGACACTATTGCAGATACCAAGAAGTGCTTGCTGACAGGAGCCTGACATAGCTGTCTCCTGAGAGGCTCTTTCAGAGCCTGTCAAATACAGAGGCGGACACTTGCAACCAACCATTGGACTGAGCACTGGGTCCCCAACGGAGGAGTTAGAGAAAGGACTGAAGAACCTGAAGGGGTTTGCAACTTATAGGAAGAACAGCAATATCCACCAGTCAGACCCCACAGGAACTAAACCACCAACCAAAAATACACATGGAGGGTCCCATGGCTCCAGTCACATATGTAGCAGAGGATGGATGACCTAGTCGGACATCAATGGAAGGAGGGGCCCTTGGTCCTGGGAAGGCTACATGCCCCAGTGTAGGGAAATGCCAGTGCGGGGAGGCAGGAATGGGTGGGAGGGTAGGTGAGCCCCCTGATAGAAGCAGGGGGAGGGAGGATGGGATAGGGGTTTCTGGAAGGGAAATTGGGAAAATGGATAATATTTGAAATGGAAATAAATAAAATATCCAATAAAAATACATTTATTTAAAAAAGTGCTTCAAAGAAGGAGTACTAGATAGAGTAAATATTCAACAGTATAAATATATACCAACAGCCTCAAACAACAACAATACATAATAATGCTACCGTGGAAGACAGAGCTGCTAAATGTTTTTCTGATGTCTTATCTTGCTAGAAGAGACAAGCGTAACAACACAAAGTAGACTAATGCCATAGGTAGATATTGGTCACCTATTGTAAATATTAAAAATAACCAAAGACTGACTATCCAGAAAGCTAAGGGAGGAGGGAAAACTACATTAAAGTTATATAGCAAGCAATCAAAAAGAATTGTTATTGTTATTTGTCACTGTGGTAAAATGTCCGAGAAAAACATTATAAATGAAGATTTATTTTGGTTCATAGACTTTCAGATTTCAGTCCATATCCTTTTAGCTTTTTGTTCCTAGGGCTACATTGGGCAGAACATCACAGAATGAAACAGCCTGGCAGAGCTGTTTATCCTATGGAAGCAAGTACCAGAGGGAAAGAAAGGGGCCCAGGATAAGATCTGCCGTTCAAAGGCACTCTGCTGATGGGCTCTTCCCTTCACACCAGGCCCCACCTCTTAATAGTGCATACCACATAAAACAGTCAATGAATCGGCTCGCTGATAGAATTAGTACCCTCCTGACCCAATCACCTTCTAACAGAGCCGCAAGCTTGGGGTCAAGGCTTCAGCATATGAGCCCCTTTTTATTTTTGGAGGATACTTCATGTTCAAACCATAACAAAATTAGAAAAATAAAGAAAAGAAATTTAAGAAAGGAAAGGCTTATTCCCCCCAACACACACACACACTTTTCCTGTCACTTTACTTACGAACTCTTACAGAGGGAAAAGCAACACTCACTGCAGTTGCAAAGTGGTGAATGACAGCAATAGAGATGCAAGCATCACAGGACCCGCTTCTGACAGGAACAGCCAGTGCATCGCAGACTAAGGCCTGGAACTCCCTCTCTCTACAAATGTCCACAAGGTTCTGGCTACGGTCACACCCAATCTGTGATATTAAAAAAAAAAATTATAATATTTGGTTTATATATTGCAAGAAGTTTATTTCATTCTTAGACTAATCACACAAGGTTCATATTCATAAGGAAACAACATTACAAGTATAACAGTCTCCTTCCGGTCTGGGCCCAGGAACTGAGCAGATCCAAGACAGCAGCTCTGCCCCAAATCACTCAGAACCCAGAGGAAGTGGGGCTCCCAGGAACTCTAACCCAGGCAGTATCTTAGAATACATAGCCTTGGTGTATCTACTCATCAGGCAAGCTGAGCAGACCTGCTCAAACCTCTGAGGTCCTAGAATTCCAGCTGGATGCAGTGACAACACAGTGTCAGAAGCTTATCAATTTATTCTTCCCCCAACCCCTCTTCTAATATCTCAACACCCATAATCAGCTTGAAGAAGTTAATGAAGAGTCAGTACCCCTATTCTCTGGGCTTGGGGACTGAGGTGGTTAATATTGGACTGTCTTTCTAGAGAAAAGTAGTGGTTTTGGTGGAACAGGGAGGATTAGCTAGGATTTATTGCATAGCCATAACCTACTGGTAAAAATATGTATAATTGTTATTAAGATGAAGTTATAATTTCTTAAATGGTACAAAATTTACTTTGATTTCACATTTAAGGTTTTCACTGGTTCGAGCTTCTTATTAATATAAAATTGAGATGAATATTGTTACTATCATAGGCATTGCACCTGTATAACACATTTAGGAATACAAGGCTTAGCCCCAGTCCTTCTTTAACTTTTTTAACTCATTTGAGATGGTTAGCCTGTGAGTTAAGGGCCTATAGCAAATTCATGGCTTTGAGCCTATTGTTAGGGTGTTTTCTATATTTTATTTAGAAATAGCTGAGAGGAGTTAACAGACAACAGTCCAGATTACCTTACATAAATAGTTGGTTTTCAAAACATCAGAAATCCACAGAATTGACGTGATAAACATTTCTGTATTAATGTTCATTTTGATTAGAGTCCTCTCTGCTCCTGACAGCATCCCTGTCTTGGATTCTAAGAAGAAATTGAGCATCTTTGGAGTTATTCCAATTGTGGTGAGTCAGCCACTAGGCAAGAATTGCCTCTTGTCATCTACAGACAAATCACTGTCCAGAAAAGGACACACTTGCAGAATAGTCGACTCATTATATCTGCCATGACAGAGTAATCGGCCCTTAATAATTCTGCATCACTAGGTCTGTCAGATGATCCTGGGCCAGAAGGCTGAAGATCAGATGCTCCAACATTCTGTAGTATAGGGACTGTCCAGGTGTTCAGCGGTCTCTATAAATTGGCTATGTTTTAGAAGCTATGCTTTGTGCTTCCCATAATTTCAGTTAACTTAGTCATTCTGGATTTCTGATGGGGTTGAAAACTTATAGTCTCATAGCCAATCCTTGCTATTTACTTTGAGAGAAAAGATTTGAGAGGATGGTCTTCAGCTGACATTCATTCTAAAGCCAAGAAAAAAGCCAGGTTCAGAACTAATTCTTTTAGTTAGGAGAAATGACAGAGGTTCTGGTTACTCAACAAAATGATGGACTGGGTATTAGGTCCATCTCGTACCTTACTGACATAAATTGGTATAGTTATGCTCTAACTGTATTTTGAGAGAAAAGTTTTATTTTAACAGGAAGGGTGATATGTAGGAGGAGCTAAGGTGGGAGGAGTACAGAGAGGAGGAGTAGGAGAGGAGGAGAGCAGAGGAGGAGCTAGGTGATGAGAGAGAAAGAGAGAGGGGAGCCAGACATGGAGGCAGATGTTCACATGTCTCCGCCAGTCAAAGATAGTTGATATATTAGGTTACACTTCTGATTGATATTGAGCATTACCAAATTTATAAAGCCATTGCTTAACATTAAAAAAAATTGTATAAAAGCAAAACGGAGAAGGGGGTATGGGATAGGGGTTTTCTAGGAAGGGGAAATGGGGAAAGGGGATGGCATCTGAAATGTAAATGAAATATCCAATTAAAAAAAAAAAAGAAAAGAAAGCTAAAAAAAGCTTAAAAAAAAAACAAGTATAACAGTCAAAACAAAGTCATGACTATAGTCAGAAAAAACAATTACCATCCCACCCCACCCCTAAAACTGGAGGTCATACACAGTGGCACAAATCATTCATCCTAGCATGTAGGAGGCAGTGGCCGGCAAGGATAGCCAGTATTGCACAGTGAAACCCTGTTTATTTTTGTTGGTGGTGGATTTTTTGTTTGGTTGGTTTTGATTTGTTTCTTTTTTTACTGTTGGTAAAGATTATTTCTTTCAATTCTTAAAACTATTGAACCTTTTTTTCTGTTAAATACCAGATGTATGTGCTATGGCCCCTGGGTAGGGCCTGGTGGATGAAGAGGGAGGCTTCTACTACCACTCTAATGCCTATGTTTGCTGGCATACCACATGACACAAAACAGAGGATCCTGGCAAACAAGAGGCACGTCAGATGGCACCAAAACAGGGCGGGCACTAGCTGCTTTCTCTGTCTTTAAGGAGGACCTCTCAGGTACTGGCAGCCTGGAACTTCCCCATAGTGCCAGAGGGATGGTTGCCTACTTCAGAGCTCATGTTGACTTCCCATTAGTCCAAAGGTTACATAAAAAGGCTTGCTGCTGCGCAATACAGTAGATCTGTACCTTGATATTGGTTTCTGGAGTCTGTTTCTCAGGTGACTCTACTTCCCTCATCCCCTCCTTGATCCTGGATCCCACAACCTAGTCTTACAAAGAACAAAGTGTTGAACTAACAGTTTGTAAAAATTATGCTTGTTTAAACCTTTCTGTATAAGAAATCCATCCAAAGGGAATGGTACCATTGAAGGCAGCAAGCAAAGGAAAAATGTCCACTTCCCCAAGCAGGTAAAGCCTAGTGAGCCAGCCCCATAATCATCTCGATTCTGGGTAAAATTTGCAAGGGCTTCATTTTCAGTACAGCTTTGTTGTTTCTGTATAAACTTTTCTGTTTAGTAACATATATACAATCAATCAAATACTTATGTACTATGTATACCTATGTATATGTACATGCACATCTATATACATGTAACTGTGATATGCACATGTAAACTATGAGAGACATAAAAGAGACCCAAGAAGTGGTAACCCACCATTTAATAATTATTCTCAGACATTGTTTTTCTTAACCCAATCCAATAATGAGCAATCCTTTTCTCTCTGTAAAAATGTGTAATTAACGTGGCAGAGTTAGTCCAACAATGGTGGCCAGTTTGAGCTCATATTTACTCATTTACATTTTCATTATAATAAACCTGATTCTTAAGGGTCTTGCAGTTCTTCTGAAAATAAAAAATACGGATTTTCTTATTAAAACAATTCTTTGTTAAGCTAAATCACAATGCCATCCTTGTTATATTTAATATGTGTACGCAGTTTCCAACTGGTATTAAATGATGTCTATATTTGACCTTTAGAGCTGCTTTAATTTATGAAGTTGGATAAAGGTTCCCAACTAGCAATCTTTCCTTGGTATCATTCAATAAAGGATGTCCCAATGGGCTACTCATGACAGAACCAGAATCCTTCCTTACTCTCCTCTTTGTCCAAGTGCCATGCCTGGTTGATCACGTTCATTTCATTTCATCTATATTCTCTACAACTCAGCCAGTTAAGCCCAAACTCAGAGTCAAAACCCCAGTCAAATAATATACACTAAGTTTGATGTTGGCTATATTTCCCTTCCTTTGAATTCAGTTCAAAAATAATAAGAAGCCATAAATATGCCCAGTTGTGACTGACAGCTGAATCTTACTAAAAGCTAGCAGGAAAAAGTGCAATCTGACTGAAAAACACAACTTTAAAGGTAGGGCTCAAGTTCTCAGAAGAATGTTGCTAAGAATCACAAAGAAAATCAGAACAGCATCCATGCAAAATCAGAGGAAATGTCCCTCTCCTCTGGCAAGATGCTTTTGACAGTTTGGACATAGCATTCCTTTTCATCAACAAGATGTGTCACACAAATCCCACTGATAGAGAAGTGGCCAAAGTCTGGTAGCTTTCCACACATCATAGTTAAATCATGGCTTTTTTCTCTTCCTTTTATAAATACCAAGAATAGTATCACATTTTAGAAGCTCCTCATAATTCTGCATAATGTCTACAACAGAGCAGAAAGATGGCCTATTTATAAAAAAACCATGAACTCAAGAAGACTTGCAAAGCTACCTAGTTCATTGTGTTGGATGAATATCAAGGATATAAACCTTCATATTAGGTATAAAAATAATTTCTTTAATCTTCGCTATTTGTGTTCATGTTGTGTGTGTACATGTGTTTGTGCTTGGGCATGTTGGCATGCAGATGTGTGCAACAGCACATATGTGGAGATCAGAGGACAACCCCAGGTGTTAGTCTCTGCATTCCAACTCGCTTAATTCAAAGTCTCTTGCTTACTGATATTTACACTGGGCTAGTTGGCCCACCACCTTCTAAGAATTCTCCTGTCTTCACCACCCATCTCACTGGAGGCAAGAGTGGATTACAGACATCTGCTACCTGCTATCTGGGTTTTATGTGGTTTTTTTCTGAGGATTTCAACTAAGGTCCTTTTCCTTGTAGACTAGCACTTGTACGATGCACTGCACCATCACCCCAACTGTAACTTCATAATTTTTAAGAATTTCAAAGAAAAATTAAAGCAAAACTGTAAATACATGTCTCTGGAAATATAAGTAAAACATAAAAAAAATCATTAAAATAAAGTTCCATTTTCTACTGTTAAACTATCAAATACATAACTTTTAAAGCAAGAAAGTAATTGATAGTTACCTTGGCAAGTAAAACTATACAGTGAGATCTTCTTATGTGTTTTCTTATGTGCACAATAGGCTATCTGTATGTGTGCAGCTTGTACATGCTGCTGGAGGTTAAACCCAGAACCCAGAACTCACACACACTAAAGCACTGTGTCACTGAGCTAAGTCCTCACTCCTGCAGGTATTTATAACAGCACTAAATGAAAAACAACCATATATATAAAAATGTCATCACATATAATTTAAAATCCAGAAACTTTAAGAGATAATTGGCATAAAAATGAAGTGATATGCACTATCAAATTATATGCACTATACTATAAAATATTTACAGAAAAAACAATAAACTGGTTAATAGGGTAACAGGAAAACAGGTGGGTGAATATCCTTCAACAATATTCTAAATAAGGGCTTTGTTTTTGTTAAAAATTATATAAAATTTGGGCTGGAGAGATGGCTCAGCAATTAAGAACACTTGCTACTCTTGCAGAGGGCATTAGTTTGATTCCCCAGAACCCATATTTGATGGCTAATTATCTGTTACATAACTCCAATTCGTGGGGGTCCAATGCCCCTTATAGGCACCTGATAACAACAAGCTTGCACATGGTAAATATATATACACACAGGCAAAAGATTCATACACATAAAATAAGTAAATTTTTTTTTTTTTTTTTTGGTTTTTCGAGACAGGGTTTCTCTGTGTAGCCCTGGCTGTCCTGGAACTCACTCTGTAGACCAGGTTGGCCTCGAACTCAGAAATCCGCCTGCCTCTGCCTCCCAAGTGCTGGGATTAAAGGCATGTGCCACCACCGCCAGCATAAACACTTTTTCAAAAGCACACGCACACACACACAAACAAGATTTTTAAAACTATGAAAAATACATGGCTGGAGAGATGATTTAGTGCTTAAGAGCACATACTGAGAGAAAGTTCGGTCCCCAGCATCCCTATTAGTGAGATGGCTCGCAATCACCTGTAACTCCAGCTCCTGGGAATCCAATGGTCTCTTCTGACCTCCATGAGGACTGCATTCATATACACAAATCCACACTCAGACGCGCTCGTGCACGCACGCGCGCACACACACACACACACAAATTAATAATTTAAAGCAATAGCTATTTTAAAAAAGAAAATATTCAATTGTAGAGAAATCACACTGGTAATATAGAAAGTGCAGAGAAACACGTTAAAGAGTTTAAAAAAAAAAAAAAAAAGACATACCAAAGTCTAGATTTGAAACACAGCTCCAGTATAGGATAATCTGGGGTTGGATATGTGGATTTTCCAGCTGTGTTTATAAAAAATTGTAGTGTAGTTTTCACTTTTTGTTGTGTCTTTCTATGGTTTTAGATCAGTATGATTCTGCCTTATTGAGTGGATTTGGTAGTGTTCTTTCATGTTCTATTTTGTAGAAGTTACAAAGATTTAGTATGAGATTTTCCTTAAAATTTTGATAGAATTCAGCAGTGGTCTATCTGGTCTTAGGTATTTCTCCAAGAGAAAGCCTTTTTTTAAAAAAAAAATTATTATTTTATTTATTTACATTTTCAAATGCTGTCCCCCTTCCCGGTCCACTGTCCACAAGCCCCTCCCCCATAGAATTCTACATTCCTTTTGCCTCTAAGAGAATGCTCCCCCCACCCACCCACCCACCCATACCTCACGCCTCTAGTATCCCCCCTCTCTGGGGCATCAATCCTCCACAGAACCAAGTACAACTTCTCCCCCCACTGAGGCCAGACAAGGCAGTCCTCTGCTACATATGTAGCAGGGGCTACACAACAGTCATGTTCTTTGGTGGTGTTAGTCCCTGGGAGCTCTGAGGGGTCCAGTTTGTTGATGCAATTGTTCTTCCTATGGGGTTGCAATCCCCTTTAGCTCAAGAGAAGGCCTTTTAATTACAGCTTTACTCTCGTTGATTATAATGGGATTATACCCATTACCTGCAATACCTTCTTGCTCTAACTTGGTAGATGGTATACATTTATAAGGTCTACTTCTTTTAGGCTTTCTAGCTTTTTAGAAGAACAGTTATCATTGTAATTTCTAATAATATTCTGCATTTCATGGGAATATGTAGTGAATGATGCCATTTTAATATCAAATTGTATAAATTTTGCCTTCTCTTTCCTTTTTTTCAAAAAGCATAATCTAGTATGAAACATTTTTAAAGAAAATTTTAAGAGGTTAACACACTGTAAGCATTGTGTTGTATGCCTTTAATCCTAGTACTATCAATCCTATAGGAGGCAGAGATCTCTATAGGGCTGCAGAGATGGCTCAGAGGTTAAGAACACCAACTGCTCTTCCAGAGGTTTTGAGTTCAATTCCCAACAACCACGTGGTGACTCACAACCATCTGTAATGGGATCTGATGCCCTCTTCTGGTGTATCTGAAGAGAGCAATGGTATACTCATATACACAAAATAAATAAAACCTTAAAAAAAAAAAAAAAAAGATCTCTATAAATTCTAGGCATCCTAATCTACATAGCAAGTTCCAGAGCAGCCAAGGTTATTATATAGTGAGACTTGTCATAACACATGGTTTTGTTTTGTTAGTTTGTTTGTTTGCTTGTTTGTTTTTGAGGTAGCCCAAGTACCCCTCATGAACTGAGATTGTAGGCATATTTTTATTATAAGCCTGATTTTATTATCTTACTTTGAACTGTAGGATGAAATTTTACATGACAGATTAAAAAAAAATCTATGTCTTCATGTGAGCAAACTTAGTCTGTTATTCACAAACTGAAATTGAACTATATAAATGACAACAATACATGAGTATCATTTTGTTGTAGATGAAAAACGATTCTTTACATCTGCCACTGAGTGTCAGCTCTAAGTTCCCTTAATTGCAGTGGTAGTCCTTCCTTGTGTTGGTACACAGCATCAAGCATGGAGGAGGGAGCCAAGACTCCAAGTAATCTGAGAAATTTCAATAACTTGGATATAGACTGACTCATTCATTCACTCATTCATTCATGCATTCTCTTCCTCTCTTTCCCTTCCCTCCTCCCTTCACCCCTAATCTTGAGAAGTAAAAGTTCTAGCCATCACAGGACAGTGAAGATATGGATAATGTGGGTAAGCCTACCACAGAAAACTTTCTTCACATAGAAAGGAAAAAAAAAAAAAGTGGCTCAAAGAACAAAATGATAACGAATGAAAGTATGTAACTGCAGAATTGGGAATGGCTTGAGCTCTGGATCTAGCAGGGTAAAGTGGAAAAGATTTTAAATCTATGAGGCAATACTTTCCTTTTCTGACTATGAATGAATGAATGAATGAATGAGCACTGGGGATTGAGTCTCTGTTATTCAGGTACAGGGGCTATGCTGAAGCTGGCATTCAGCAATTCATAATCAATTGTTCTTTGCATTGTGTCTAGTTGTGGCTTTCTATAATAGTCTTCCTCAAAAAAAAAAAAAGCCCCACCTTTTTTGATGAGGTGCAAGAGTTACACTTATATGGGACCAGGGTATGACGGTTTGAATATGTTTGGCCCATGCGAAGAAGTGACACTATTAGGAGGCATGACTTTGTTGGAATAGGTGTGACCTTGTTGGAAGAAGAGGGTCACTGTTGGGGTAGGCTTTGAGGTTCCATGATCAAGTTTTTCCCATTATGGAAGGAAAATTCCTCCTGGCTGCCTTCAGATCAAGATGTAGAACTCTCAGCTCCTTCTCCAGCACCATGTCTGCTTGGATGCTGCCATAGTTCCTGCCATGATGATAATGGATTGAACCTCTGAAATGGTAAGGCAGCCCCAAGTAAATGTTCTCCTTGATAAGAGTTGCCTTGGTCATGGTGTCTCTTCACAGCAATGAAACCCAAACTAAGACGCAGGGTTTACAGTGCTTCTATCCTTGTGCTCTCCTTGCAGTGGTTCCTTGTCACAGTATATTACGGTTATTAAGGCCACTGCAAAAAAGTTATTATTACAGACTAAAAATTAGCAAACATTCCCAATCTCTTTTATCTTTTGAATGTGTGTGTGTGTGTGATTGTGTGTGAACATGTGCACAAGCACACACGTGCACACATGTTGGTAATTATACATGTGTGCATATAATTATGAAGGCCATAGACCAGCTTCAAGTGTCATTCCTCAGGAGCTGTCCGCTTTGTTTTCTGAGATACAAGTCTCTCAATGATCCCTGCAGCTCACTGACTCAGGTAAGCTGCTTCGTCCCTGAGCACTAGGGACCCTCCTGTCACTGCCTCCCCAGGGCCAGGAAGAAAATCTTGTGCCACTATACCCAGCTTTTGATGGGGGTGTTTGGGGATTGAACTCAGGTTCTCATGCTTATGTGAAAAGCAATTTATGTACTGAGGTATCACACCAAGACTTCTCCAACTCTTTCTTCTATTTCCCTAGGTATTTATGACCATTATAGTCTTTGCAATTTTCCCAGTCCTTAGATTTTACTTTGTAATGTGATCATTAATAAACTATTTTGATTATTTATTATATTTTTTATTTTTATATGATTATTTATTATATGATTATTGTTTATATGATTATTATATGAATATTATTTATATTTATAAATTATTATTTATATGATTATAGATTGGAAGAAATTTTATAGAGAACTTTTCCTTATTGGGACAGCCTAATAAAAGAAAGATAAAAGCAGATGCATAAAGCAGAAAAACTGGAAGAAGAGCAGGCAGATTGTAAGGGCCAGAGGAACAAGACATCTGCTATGAGACAGCATTTTCTATATATGACAGGGAAGCTGTACCATGGAATCTCAATATGGCTGCCTAATCAAGACCTGAACAATGACAATACCAGGTGACATGCTAATATGGATGGGAGAAATTTCACAAGGTCCACCCCTGTATGAAGAACTGTGGGCAGTTAATGATGGATGAGAGAGGGAAAGAGGGAGTCTTCTTCAGGGAAGAGCCTTTCCAATAGGTTATCCAATCTCAAGTTATTAGCCCTAAACACACACACACACACACACACACACACACACACGCACACGCACACGCACACGCACACGCACGCACGCGCGCGCGCGCACACACACACACACACACACACATATATATATGTAACAATAACAGTTAACAAAAGAGGTCATGAACTTGAAAGAGAATGAAACAAATACAGGAGGAACTGGGATCAGGAGAGGGAGGAGTGAAATGATGGTAAGTGCAGTACTCATGTATGGACACTCCTCTCCCCATTTGTTTTTAAATTAAAACAAACAAACAAACAAGAGTAGCACAATTACTTGCCATATATAACTCCTTGTTGATGCCAAGGTACTTTCCATTTCCACATCCAATGTCGGCCACTATGGAACCACTTGGCAAAGCTTTCAGGAACTCTACAATGCGTGGCCATGGGCTATGCCTCGTGCTGCTGAAGTGACTCGCAATCTCATCGTACACATGATGGACATGCTTTTGCTCTAGCTCCAATGCTTCTTTACTGCTCTCCGGAAGGGACGGAGGAGAGGCCTTCCTCTGTCTGTCGCAGACTGAGGAGTAACCTATATGAGAAGAAAAAGCTCTGCACCCAGGGATGGCAGCTCATACCCACAACCCCACCATGTGAGAGTTTAAGCAGCAAGACCAACAAGAATTTGAGGGCACTGTGTATTATATATTGATTGATATCCATGTGGCCTAGGCTTACAGAGTGAAACCCCCATCTCAATCAATCAATCAATAGACCCAATTAACCAATCAATCATAAACAAATTAATTCATTAAATAAGTAAAGTAATATAAACTTTTAACTTTTATGCAAAATTCTAGGGTATCAAATAAAAATCCATGTATGGTACGGGGTCTAAAGGTAGTTGATGGTTGCTGGGGGAAGGGAGGTTGTTTTTTTTTTTTTTTGGTAATGTTGCCAATGATAAATAGTCCATGCCCCTGAAAATAATTCTACACCCGCGCTCAAAGAAGTAATTCTAACTAAAGTCAACAAGTCATAAAACAAAAAATGAAAAAAGCCAAGTAAGGGGTGGGAAGATTTGGGAAGAAGGCCGTCACTTGGAGAGGACTACGGTGAGTAACAAGGGCCAAAATTAACTACACATGTCTGAAATGGTAAAAAAAAAAAAAAAAAAAAAGATGAGGGGAAACAAAAAGAGGGAAAACTCTGTAAACTGAACAGAAAGCCCAATGGTTTTAACATCTGACTTACAATTAATAACCATCCCTAACAAAAAAACATTTGCATAAGAAAACTAGCTTGTCTCTCCAACCAAATTTTTAAGTAGCTTAAAGCTTTAAAGCTCTAGAAAGGGAGCTTTGCTTTACTCTTCTATACCTTGTAAAGTGTCCGAAGTGTGAAACTCACCTAGTACTAAACATCTTTAAAGTATCTAAACTTATTGACACCATTAGCAAAATAAGTAAACATTCATTTTTAGCCTCACAAATCCAGCAATTTAAGGTTTTGTTAAACAGGATTGCCATCTTTAGATGTAAGAAGCTTTATTCTTTAAGCTTTATGTGTATTTCTTTTTATGTCTCTGTTTGTACAAGCCATGCAGGAGTAGGGTGCCTGCGGAGGCCAGAGTGTATGAGATCCTTTGACAGATGGTCCGATAACGTGGGAAGTGGAATCAAGCTACAGCTGAACCATCTCTCCAGCCCTGAGAAAAAGATTTTTAATTTAAAATGTTTTTAGGATTGCATCTAAATATAATAGCTACTGCTGCAGGCTACCCCAAATTGAAATACTTGTGATATGAAAAGTATTCTCTGATCTTTGTCATTGCAAATTACCATGTATAAAAAAAATTCTATTCAGTCCAAGAAATATATCTCGGGATCAACATACTTATGTAAATAAGTCAGAATAGCACCCTGTTTTGTTCAGTTCCTATTTCTGCACAAGTAATGATTTACTGCCTCACAACCCCAACACTCTTAACCCCAACATTTTAAAAAAATGAAGCATTTTCTCGGCACTCAATAATGCTAAAGAAGGAAGGTCAGAGAAGGGCTGGGAGAGCCTGACCCAGAGCAGGATACAGGAGACTAGAAATGTTATGGAAAAGCTAAGCCCTGGTAGTCTGAACACATTTTCTTACTCGCTTTATTCAGTTGCAGCACAGATGAAGTTAGAGACTTACTACAATTGCAGGGCACCCGCCTCACTTTCCTAAAGGTGAACGAGGTCCGCAGTCCCCTCTTGCTTAAAGTCAAGTCCCCGATGTCACTGGTGATTATTCCACCTTTGAACTGCTCAGATGCTTGGACAGTGTCAAATTTTCGAGGTGTAATTCTGAAGACAATAAATAATTTGTTTGACATTATAGTTGAGATCAATATCTTAAGAAGCATAACAAACGATGGAATGATATCTTTTAACATCCCTGGCACTCTACAAACTACAATGCACTTGGGAAAGAATTTACATATAGCAGGTTGGAATCCTGTTTATTTTCTCCAAAATAAACATCAAATGGTTTTTACCAAGTTTATTTCCTATGCTTTCATGCTTACTTCAATTTTTCCCCTTTTACAAAAGAACTTAATTAACATCTCAATAGTTGGTATCTGTTTGTTTCTCTCTATATATCACTCTCTTCTCAGTCTCTGACTACCTCCCACCTTTCCCTTCATTTCTTTCTGAAGTGCATGCGCTTTTACACGCACACACACACACATAAACACATACCCATACACACAGACACACCCCCCCACACACAATCAATAAATAATGTCAACAGCAACCTTTACAAATAATGTTGAGATTTATTTTTCTCTCTCCTAAAAATATTATAAAGAAAATACAATCCTATACCAGCATTAAACATTAGTGACTTACAATACAAACTTTCAGAAATAAATACTGTTAGCAATTAGTGGCACAATAAATTTTCAATTTAAAAAAAAAAAGTGGTCAAAATGTTAATCCCAGCCCACTTTCAGTGACTTAGCACCAGCAGCTATGTCATCACCAGCTGCCTGTATGGCATGTGTACCAACTAAAAGGTCCCTGCCATCATGGCCTGCTCTCTTTCTCTGTTTGTTTCTATCTCTGCTTCTCCTATGACTCAACTCTGAGATGGACTTTCGCACCCCTTGTTCCCCCAACAAATAAATCTCTAGTGTGAAATGTGTTGCATGGTGTGATCTTTGTAGTATCCCTTGGTCCTGACCTGCCAAGGTACTCTGCTGGAAAACCCAACCAGAAATCATCTCAGGAGATGCTATACCATTTCCAAGAATAGACTGAAATGTTTTTATAATATATATGCAAAGTAACTCCTTATTTTGCACTTACTATAAGTGCCATTATTCTTAAAAGTTTAAGAATGAGTAGCAACAAAAAGAGCCTGGACCAAAAACAAAACAAAAACAAAAAAAGAAAAAAATGCTTATTCCCAAAATTCCAGAAATACTTGGAAAAATGGATTAGACTGCACTTATTTAAAGTGCCAATATTTTAATGGCCATAAAAAAAAATCAAAATCATACCATCTATTTTTTATGACTCAAATTCTTAAACCTAATTCTCAAGGTTGCCTCTAGTGCTACAACAGAATACCAGCTGCAACTTCTCCTCCCCTCCATCGACATCTCTGTGGATCCCACAGACCCCCAACTCTGGCAAACAGCCCTGTTCAACCACAAGCTACTTCCTAAAGACAGATAGAGTGCCTGTAGTAAACCTTCTGTACTCTGCTTCCCCAACCAAATTCTCAAGATCAACTCTAGTGCAGCAACAGAATACTAGCTACAACGTCCCTTTCCTCCTGTCTTCTCCTCCCTGGAACGTCCAAGACCATTCCCTCCTGGGTTCTAATACTCATCTCGACACTGTGCCTTACCCCCCACCACCACCACACACACACACACTGCTAACCACAGGCTATGCCTGCCAGATGACAAGGAAGAATGCCAGTGGACCTTCTCTACTTTCTGTGTTCCCCAAGACCCAATACTCAGGGTCACTCCTAGTGCTGAAACTGACTTCTGGCCTACTGCAAACATTCCCCATGAACATACCAGCTTAGCAAATGAGGAAAAAAAATGGCAAATCAGTCCAATGATTCTCTAAAAATCCAGAGAGAAAACAGAAACCAAAAAATAAAACATGACCCTACAACACACCAAACCCAGATACCACCAGATTAAGAACACAATTAGTAGCAGCCAGGGCAGTATGTCTCCAACACAGCCCAGCTACTCTACCACAGCAGGCCTTGACTATTCCAGCATAGCTGAAGCAAAAGAAAAAGACCTAAAAAACAACTACATAAAGATGATAGAGGTCTTTAAAGCAGAAATGAATAAATTTTTTCAAAGAAAGAGAGGAAAATACAAACAATTGGAGGAAATGAATAAATTCCTTTAAAAAGCCAAGAAAAGTTATAAACAGTTGAAGGAAACAATACTGTTCAAGACCTGAAAATGGAAATAGAAGCAAAAAAGAAACCACAAACTGATGGAATTCTGGAAATGAAAAATTTAGAAATGTGAATAGGAAGTAAGCTTCACCAACAGAATATAAGAGATAAAAGACACAATCTCAAACATTGAAGATATGATAGAAGAAATATATACATTAGCTAAAAAATAAAAATAATAAATGTTAATTTTAAGAAAGTCCTGATACAAAATATCCAGAAAATCTATGATATTATGAAATACCAAACCTAAGAATAATAAGAACAAAGAAAGAAAAAGAAACCCAGTTCAGAGGCCCAGTAATATTTTAACAAAATAATAGAAGGTTTGTAACTTAAAGAAGAAATGTATTAAAGCTACAAGAAGCATACAGAACACCAAATAAATTGGACCAGAGAAGAAAGTCCCCATACCACATAATAACCAATACACCAAACATACAGAAAAAAAAAAAAAAAAAAGAATACTAAAAGCTGCAAAGAAAACTGATCAAGTAACATTATGAAAGTAGACCTATTAAAATTAACCTGACTTCTCAATGGAGACTCTGAAAGCCAGAGGGGCTTGGACAGATGTGCTGCAGACTCAAATAAACCACAGATGCCAGCCCAGATTACTATACACACCAAGAAATTTCACTCACCATAACTGGGAAAAATAAAATATTCTATGATAAAGTCAAATTTAGATGGTATCTATCTACAAATCCAGTCTTACAGAAGGCACTAGAAGGAAAATCCAAAGCAAAACGTTTAACTACCTATGAAAACACAGAAAATAATCTTATACCAGAAAAACCAAAAGAATGGAAACATACACACACAAGGCACCATCACCACCACCAACAACAACAAAATAAGAGAAATTAATAAACACTGGTCATTGATGTCTCTTAATATGAATGGTTACAACTACCAAATAAAAAGACAAAGAATAACAGAATGAATGTAAAAACAGACTTTGTCCTTCTACTATAATACAGGAAACACACCTCAGCATCAAGATAGATATTACCTCAGTGTGAAGAGTTGAAAAATGATATTCCACCTAAGAAGCAAGTTGGCGTAGCCATTCTATTATCTAACAAAATAGACATCAACCAGGGGGGAGGAGGGAGGAGAGAATTAAAACACTGGGAAAGACACCACCTACACATTAAAGAAAAACAACCAAATTAACATTTCCATGCTTAACATCTATGCCCCGAATAGAAAGGTACCCACTTTTGAAAAAGAAACATTACTATAGCTTAAATCACATATTGACCCTAATACACTGATAGTGGGAGACTTCAATGCTCCACTGTCACCAATGAATGAGTCATTTAAACAGAAACTAAACAGAAAATGCTGGAGCTAACAGATATTATAAACCAAATGAACCTAACATATTTATACAACATTCCACACAAACACAAAGGAATATACCTTCTTAAGACCTCATGAGACTTTCTCCAGAATTGAGCCCATACATGGACACAGAGGACTACTACATTCTATCCGATACACATGTGCAACAGCAACAGAAAGCTCACAAACTCATGGAAACTGAACAGCTCCCTACTGAATGAAAACTGGGTCAAGATGGGAATGAAGGAAGAAGTTAAAGACTTTCTAGAATTTAATGAAAATTAATATACAACATACCCAAATGTAGCGGGAAAACTTCCCCCAAGTTGGGAGGAGCTAAGGTGGGAGGAGTAAGGAGAGGAAGAGGAAGAGGAAGAGGAAGGAGAGGAAGAAGAGAAGAGGTGGCACTAAGGAAAGAGAGATGGAAGAGCCATGGATGGCCATGCTTGTATCAAGAGCAGTCCAGGATAACAATTTCTATCAAGGTTAGGTATTGGGACACACCTCTAATTATGTGAGCATCTTGTTAATTGAGCATTATCAAACATATAAAGCCTTTGGTTAATCTTTAAACATTAGAGTCTCATTTCTACCTTGTACCACATAGATGGTGGGATGGTCTGGGCTCAGTCCGGCCTTGTGGAGACAGTGTGGAAGATTGGCAGAGCCATCTCCCACACTGGCGTCTCGTGGGTAGCAAGGCCGGTATCTCTGGCTGCCTGGGCTGGCAGCCTGAGCCGATTACACTGCCACCACCACTCGTGGCCACAAACCTTGTCTGGCTGATTAAGAGCAAGCCAGACTGAGAGCCACCATTTTTAAATAATTACATTAACACCCAAACACAATGAAAGCTGTTTTAAGTGCCTACATGAAAAAAGAAATTTGAGAGCTCTCTAACTAACAACATACCCAAAAGCTCTATAAAAAGAAACAAGCATATCCAAGAGTTTACAACAAGAAATAAACAAACAGCTGAAATATATGTGTGTGTGTGTATATATATATATATATATATATATATATATATATATATATATGCAAACAAAATACAATCAATCAATGAAACAAAGAGTTTGTTCTTTGAAAAAAAAAAAATCAACAAGATTGACAAATCTTTATCCAAACTAACTAACAGACTAAGAGAGAACATCCAAATTAATAAAAGTGAAATGAGAAGGAGATATAATAACAGACAACACAAAAATCCAGAGACTCATAGGGCATACTTTAAAAGCCTGAAATCCACCAAATTGAAAAATTTTTAAAAAACAAACAAAAAAAGAATAATTTTCTCAATATATACTACTTACCAAAATTAAATCAAGATCACATAAACAATTTAAGTAGACCTACAACCTCTAGTGAAATACAGCAGTCATTAAATCTTCAAAAAAAACCCAACTCAGTTTTAGCACAGAATTTAACCATGTAAAGACTCAACAAAGGAAGAGATTTACAGACCAATTTCTGTTATGAACATAGATGCAAAAATACTTGATAAAATACTTGTAAATCAAATCCAAGAACACATCAAACAGATCACCAATTGTGATCACGTAGGCTTTGTCCTAGAAATGAGGGGTTGGTTCAACATGAAAATCAGTCGATGTAATCTACCATATAAATAAACTGAGGGAAAGAAAACACATTATCATCAACAAAGAAGAATGAGAAGTTTTACTAGGCAGAAAGTATCCCATCAGTCACCAAATTTATCTTAATACATACCCATGAGTCCAAAGGTATCTAGATTCTCCTGTCATCACCAGTAAACTCCGACGAGGTAACATAACTTGTACTGTGACACCCTCTGGGTGCTTGAAATCCATAACAATCTTGGAGCAAAGACAAAAACGGAAAGGTTATCATCAAGAAAGATTAATATTGAGTCTACTTTCATATACTACAGGGATTAAGGATAATTCATTTATGCTGACTTTTGTTCTACATTAACAGATAATAAAGCTACAACTTACTTTAACACAATACAATAAGGATAACCATTGGGTTAGCATACTTTTGTATTGAGATTGAGACTGGGCAAATATGAAATGAAGTTCAGAAATCCACATTTCTAAGAATCACCCCCAGTAAACCTTAAGGCAAGCAGTGTTAGGATCGGAGCATCAGAAACACTAAGGCAGTGTCACACTGCTGAAACATTCCTGCCTGGCTCTTCAGTTTAGGAGCCATTTTTAATAGTCAGTGAGCCTCTTTGCATCTTTTTTTTTTTTAATCCTTACATAATTGCTTCATGAATTAAGTAATAAAGATTATAACCCAGGATGGTTGGCACATAGCTAATATGAAAAAGGAGCATATTTTTATTATGTATAAAATGTTAATAAGCAATAATTTAAGGGAAAAATAATTATTAGATTCAGTGTCTATGTGGTATTCTGATACCTTTACAAAACACCGGAATTAGATACTAACAAATGAGCAAAGAAAACAGAACAACTTTTTCTGAGTTACACTCAAATATCCTAAATGGCGCTGCAAAAATACAATGGCCAAGAAGGCATTTTCTGTCTTAGAAACCCATCAAATACCAGGGATTTCAGACTATAGACAGCAGGAGCCAAAGAACCAGAATTTAAACAGCATAGCATAGAACTGAAAACAAACATTTTGTGTGAACAAATCACCTATTTCAAAAATAAGATGTGATCAGAAAATATAAGTAAGATATATATATTCCTTGAAGATGAATACAGCATAGTAGCTGGAAAAAAGAAAATATTCACTAAACGATATTGAATTCACTGTTATTCTGAATATTAATACTGCATAAAATACTAGATAATATGCATAAAAACTATCTCTAAATAATAATAAATTGGACAAGTACACACTTGTTTCCATATAAATCTAGTAAAGTAAGACGACTGGGTAAATTTTCTACAAACATATTTCCCCAAATGTCCACAAATAATGTCATTTAGTCATATTCTAAAATCATTCTATTTATAAACAATACATAAGTCTTGTTTGTATAGATGAAGTGTGCTTATTTGTGATTGGCTTGAAATGTATAAATAGAAAAAAGAACTAACAGACCGATGAAGAAATAGCGATATTTGAGTAAAGCAAATATAATAAAGTTTAATGGCAGTATCTGTGGAGCAGGCTTAGGGATGCTTACAATTCTTTCAACTCTTTTGTATGAAAGTGTTTATAAGAAATTGTTGGGACAAAGGAGAAAACCCACAGGGCTTACTTTAAACCAATGTATATAGTTTCCAATTTTCTTAAGTTAAGCTCAGGGCTACACAGGAGGACAAAATAATGAACAAAATTATTTTCATTAGAGATGATCATCTGTGAATTAAATAAAATTCCATGCTGTAATAGCGAAGAATTTTAGAAAAGGAGATTCCAATTCATTCATCAACAAACATTCATTGGTCATTCTACTAGGCATCAAAGATGGCAAAGCTGAATGCAAGGGGCAGGCTCTCCTCACCTAACGCTCACAATTTATGGTCACCATTCAGCAATTTAGAAATGCACCATACATTTAGTTCATGAAACCCAAATGCCATCCCCAGCATCAAAGGAAGACAATGGTTTTAAAAAAACAAAAATCTAACCAAATAATTAGTACTGACAAGAAGCATAAATGTGAGACTAATTAGTTTAAACATCTGTCCTTATATACACACTCCATATTTCATGCGACAAAACTGAGTACCCAATAGCCCAAGGTTACAAGAAGTATAGTTGAGTACTTACTGCTAAAGGACATGATTGCTTTGTCCTTGCCACTACAGCCATCGAGCATCTACCTTCTAAAACAATTTGTTAAGGACTGGTTTGGAGTCATTAATTTACAAATACAGAAGAGCTAAAATCCAAGCCTTTGGCTTGTCGAGTTCTTAGCCTGCTCTCAGTACCAGCATATAAAAATCTAAAGACAAACACATGGGCTTTACCTTTCTAATTTCTAATACTCTTTTGGAAAAGTAATCAAATGTTGATTAAAACTGCAATCTGGGGTTTACTCTATTTTATTCCTGTTCTTTGTTTGATAGAATACAAATGGAGGGGTTAGGAAGATGGGTCAGTGGTTAAGAACACTGACTGGTCTTCCAGAAGACCCAGGTTCAATTTCTAGCGACCATATAGCATAGAACCATTTGGAATTCTATTTGCAGGGGAACCTCTTCGGGCCTCCACAGGCACTTCATGAATGGTACACTGTTGGGAGCCGACTTTTAGCAGAAAGCAGCTAGAAAGCAGCTATCCACATGCCAGCCATGCCTCCAAGGCTTACGTCATATCCACGCGCCTACAAGGGGCGTGGCAAAAGTGTATAAATACCCCAAATTTCCCTTCAATAAAAGAGACTTGATCAGAACCTCTGTCTTGTCTCCATTCCTTGCGTCTCTTCCCCTTATCCCCACTCTCTCTCTCTCTAGACCCTGACCTGAAGACCGGAGCGGCAGTTTGAAGCCAGGCAGTGGTGGCGTATGCCTTTAATCCCAGCCTTTGAAAGGCCAAGCCAGGCAGAGCTGAGCAGGCTGCAACATAGTAACTATTCAGGCATTGTTAAGTCTTTTGTCTCAAGCCAGGTAGAGCGGAATAGTTGCAACAGTACACAAACATGCAGGCAAAAACACCTATGCATATTTTAAAAATGAAAGAAAACAGAACACCTCACAAAAATTTAAAAACAAAACAGTAACAACAAAAAAACCCTTTAAGATGTCATATTGTTGTATGTAGCTTTTGCTACCCAGCCGAAATTCTGGGAATGGGCTTGCACTACTGGCCCCCACCTAGCTTCCCTTGAATCCATGGATAAAAGACACAGGACACAGTTGTTGAATTTCAACTTTCCTTTTTGGCACAATTGCTGGGCACTATCTCCCACCTGGAAAAGTGTGCCCTTATGAATATTCTTATCTCCACACCTCTTCACCTGCCCTAAAGTTCAGTTGCTCAGTTACATTTAGTCCCTGCTACATACCCCGACCACCTGCCTATAGGAGCAGCCTGTGTGGCCACTCTGTATGAAATCTCACATGGTTGGTCAACTAGAAACATGGTGAACTCTCCTCTCCTCCCTTGCATCTTTCTGCTTGCCTCCAGGGACCCAGAAATCCTTCCTATTCCTTGCACGGAGCAATTGGCCCATGGCTTCTTTACTGACAGATCAAGAACCAATTGGGGAACAGGACCTTAGCATCAGAACCACCCCTACGTTACATAGAATTCCAGCATTCTCTAACTCAAAGGTCAATTATGCCAGCAAATAACACAATCCACAAAATATCTGTGAGCTTTCTCACAGAACCAATCTAGAAAGCTGGTCTTGATCTCAAAGGAACCACTAACATTCAAGTATCAAACCTGGGCTGTAAGACACAAGCTCAAGTACCCAAATACTAAGCTTAAACACGTTACCAGAAAACAGAAAGGAAAAGAAACAACAACAGCCAGTGTTCCAAAGGTACAATAAATGGAATTACAGAAAATTTCTTAAAAACAACCGAGGATGCCATGGATGAGAAAATATGCTTCCGGGTTAGGGGAACAAGGGCCTTCCCTTTCTGCCAAAAATGAAGGCTTAAAACAAGTACTCCTGGTGGACCAGGCCTCTTGAGTCTTTACCTATATGGATGGATCCAAATTTGAGAACCATTTTCACAAGATTAACTCATTTTATTCCTTCCACAATCCTTTGGTTAAGAAAGTAATGTCATTAATCTCACTTGATAAATAAAATAAAAATTCAGATTAGAACCTTTTTCTGATTTCTCATGTTTGGGAAGAAAACTCAGGGAAGTCCCTCTAAAGCTACAAGCAAGATCAGAAACATGGAAAAAGAACTTTTGTTTTTTTCTCCCATGCTAACTATTTCTGAAAAGTTCTATATCAAGAATCCATATATCTGGGATGGGGGATGGGGGAGGGGAAACCAGGAAGTAGGATATCATGGGATGGGGAGTTGGTGGAGGGGGTAACTGGGAAGTGAGATATCATTTAAGATGTAAATGAATGGAATGATTAATAAAATTTTTTTTTTAAATCCATATATGTAAATGATAAGATAGTTTTACTATATCCAACAAACATTATTGGTTCTTTAACCTTAGCATCAAGAGGGTCACAGGAGTACAGCCAAGGTTAAGAAGCCAAAGTGCTTAAGCTATAGAGATGGGAACTATATTGATATAGGGGAAGAGACAAAAGGAAGAAGGACAGAGGAAGAGGATAGAAGGAGGACAGACAAATAGTATCTGCCTCCAGGAGACATCAGATTGTTCAAACAACCTCTAGTTAGATCAGATGATCTCAATATTTCAAGAATCACCCTGGACTTCTTTTCCTTTATTTCTGTCTGAAAGTTCATGTGTAACTTGCTGCTAATACTGTAAGTGTTACAGCTCTAAGGGGAAGGGTATCCTAGCAGTTGGGAGCAGAGGGATACCACAAACTCATACCCCACAACAAAGTTCACACAAGAGATTTATTGAGAAAGACTCAGAAGGCTGATTGCCTCTGCTCAGGATGAAAGCAGCAAAGGACTGAACAGAAGGCAGATTTTATCTAAGGTTTCTAAGTGGGGGGAGAGCTTTCCAGGGGGGGGTCTGGGATTGTTGCGATTTTGTGGACTGGTTTTAGGGCATGCTTAGGAACTGCTGATATTCTGTGGCCTGACCTTAGAGCAAGTGCAGGGACTGGTGGGATTCTGTGCCCTGATATTGGGAAAAACCCAGGGATTGATTGAATTTTGTGGCCAGATCTTGTGCTTTTTTTCTGTAAGGCAAAGATTGGCTGCCTGCATCTCCAAGAGCTAGAAATGGCCAGTCAGAACACTAGAGCAGTATGGGGTTGGGGGCGAGGGGGATGACCACTTACAGCGCCAAGGAGCTGAGCCCGGCTGTCAGAGTAGTCATAGTACTGTACCTTGAGGAGCTTACATTCACCAGTTTAAATCATGGTTCTATATGGCTAGCAGCTCGAGAAAAGTTCAACTACAGAAACTAAGCACCGAATAATATGGGCCTCTCCGTTCCCGAAGGGCAGAGATGATCCTCTGCTGAGTGGTCTAAAAGGTCTGACTCAAGGTCCTTAAGTAAAAAGGTCCATCGTGAGAGTAGGTGCGGTGGCACATGAGTGCCTTTAGACTGGCACTCAGGAAGCAGAGGCAAACGGATCTCTGTGAGTTCCAGGCCAGCCTGGTCTACAGTGGGAACTCAAGGACAAAGAGAACAAGCCAAAAAAAAAAAAAAAAAAAAAAAAAAAAAAAAAAACCAGAAACAAAAAACTAGTGGAATTCCTAGGTATGCGAACTTTAGTCCTGTCATTATTCTGCTTCCTGCAGCTCTTATCCTTTGCCAGTGGCTGGCAAGGACGCAAAGGGAGGTCAGAAGGCGGCCAAACTACACTAGAGAAAATCTGGATCTCACCTAACTGCTAATGTGAAATGTACATATAAATGTATAGATTGTTCATAGCATCTAATGAGCTATAAAGATAAAACTTCAGACATCTAAAAAGAGGCTGTAAAAACTTTCCACTCTGGAAGTAATTGAAGAGCTAACAATACCCTTTCTATTAAAAAAAAAAAAAATCTTAATTTGCTTTCATTATACAAGGGTGAAGGGGAGGCAATGTGCCAGGTAAGACTATGCTAAAAGCTGACTTACAAAGACAAAAATGCTTCACCCTGCACTTACCGCTGACCCCAAACTGAGAGAAATAATCTCATCTTCAAATGCAGAATGCGTGTCAATATGGGCAGGAATTCCTGAGACAGAAAACATGACATCACTTCATTGTCCGATGCAGATTTAGACTGGGCACACCTAGCCGCACATAACTACAATGAAAAGGTTGATTCTTAAAAAGCTACTATAATCTTAGTTAAAGAACCACAAGAAATATGACTCGACAACTTTAAACTAAATCTAAAACAGAATACCTCAACATCAATGACACTGAGACTTGACTATAAAATTCAGGCTCAAGAGTCACTGTTTACATAGGACCATTCACAACATAAGAGGACAATGTGGAAGACAAATACTAGTCTCTCTCTCCTCTCTCTCCCTCTCTCTCTCTCTCTCTCTCTCTCTCTCTCTCTCTCTCTCTCTCTCTCTCTCTCTCTCTCCCTCCTCTCTGTCTGTCTCTCTCAGCACTGGGATTGTCAAAAACCTGGAGAGCAGAGGACGGATGTAAAGACTAAGTATATCAATAATTAAGACACAACTTCTGATAAATTAGCAGACCTTGGTAAGAGAACTGCAACACAAGGAAAAATACAAAGAAAAAAAAGATGTGTCCTCCTACAGGATTACAGAGGAACATATGCAGTTCAAGTACTTACAGTATGGGTATGCTGTGGCAGCAGACACCTGCCGTCCTGGCACTGGGGGAGCTGGGGCAGGAGCAGCTCAAGTCTGAGTCAGTCTGGCTACATGTAAGACTCAGCCTTAAGAGCTGGGAACAGAGCTCAGTGACAGGGCTTGTGACTAGCAGGTACTAGGCCCAAGTTTAATACTCAGCACCACAATATAAAACTAAAAAATACAATAAAACATACCACGATAAAAGCAGAGAAAAACTCAGCTACTGCCAAAACTAAAATCCTAAAAAAAAAAAAATTACTTAACTACTATAAATATCAGATGCAAATGATATTAATAAATGCGGGAAACCTATCTATACCTAATATTTTCACTGGCACTACTCCTAAAGCTGTCCTCCAGATTCTAAAACAGAAGACGAGAGAGATCGTCCACCCGGCTAGCCTTCTTCCTTTCTGTGGATTACAAGCTTCTTCCACTGGAGTTAACTCCATCTTTAACATGTTGAGAGAGGAATAAAAACAAGCAAAAACAAAAACAGCAATGCATGCTCATTTAATTTTCTTTTTTTATACTGGAAGTTTCTCAAGGGATAGAGGTACAGACTGCAAGAGCACTTAGCAGCAATACAGACACAAATGTAAGCAGAAGAGCCTAAAAATGACTTTGAGCCAAAACAAAAATTACTGAATTTTAATTTTTGATCTTAAAAAGTTTTATACACCTTTTTAATTCTATAATACACACCTAGCATTTAAAGAAGAAGCAACTGGGATTAGAGACAGGGCTCTGAGGTTAAGAGCACCCTTCCCGTACCTGGACTGCCTGGCTGGGACTCAGCATGAGAGGATGTGCCTAGTCCTGCTGGGACTATGTGTCCCAGTGTTGGGTTATACCTAAGAAGGGGCTTCCTCTTCTCTGAGGAGAAGAGAAGGGGGTAAAGGGGGGATTTCTAAGGGTGGGACTGGAAGGAGAGGAACGGGGACGTTGCAATAGGGATATAAAGTGAATAAAAGAAAGATTATTGGGAAAAAAAAAAAAAAAGGAGCACCAACTCTTCTATCAGAGGACCTACACAGCAGCTCACAACTATTCATAACTCCGGTTCCAAAGAACTTGATGCTCTCTTCTGATCTCCAAGGGCACTAAGGACATATGTGATTCACAGATGTGGATGCAGACAAAACACTCACCCACATAAAAGAAAGTAAATGATCTAAAAAGGGAAAAAAAAAAAAAAGTTTTTAAAAAAAGAAACACCTACCATGCCCAGGCTCATATTGATTTATAGTCAACTGGTCTGGTTTATGTTTAATATAACCTTCTTTCAACAATCTCTCCAAAATGCTACTGCAAATCTCAGGAAGACCTAAAGAAGACCAGAAAAGCAAAACACATTCAAATATCTGCATGTTTAAGAATAAAAAGATAGTAACACTATGATAGTGATCAAAGATTTTAGTGTTGTAGTCAAAACAAATAAAAATGATACATCCACAGGCAAAATAAGTTAAATAGACTTGTAAGACTCCTTTAAAGTTATTACATCACTAATTCTAGCAAAAAGCACAAAATAATAATTTTACTAATAATAATGTTAACACTTTATAAAATAATAAAACTTAATATACATTGCATTGCCCTTATCCAAATTTAATAATGTTTCATATATACCTTATACCTCAGGCTGAAAGTAATTTTATATCTTATTTTTCATGTACTTGTGTCTTGACTGACCCATCACATGAGCTTAGATATGAACACTTTCCACTGGAAGCATCATGTCAGGTCTCAAACACCTTTAGATTTTGAAGAAATTTGAATTTTGCATTTTCATATTACGGAGGCTCAACCTGTAGATTCTATGTTAGAAATTAAATTGAATACTTTGTAAAGTTTTGAAAGTATTCCATTTACCTCAAAGATTTTAAATTATTACTATTTAAAAAAATCATTTCCAAGTGAAACTTTTATGGGTTCATAAATGTGATTTCACCATGTTTGAAAGACTTAAATATGATCAAGATCATAAAAAATATACATAAGATTAGAGAGATGGTTCTACCCACAAAGGACCTGTTAGATAACACAGCAAAAAGGCTGGGCATGGTAACATATACCTATAAAATCCAGGCAGAGACAGGCAGATCACTAAGGTTCACTGGCCAACCAGACTGGTCTGTTTGCTGAGTTGAAGGCCAGTGACACCCTATCTCAAAATAAGATGGACAGTTCCAGAAGAACAATAATGAAGGCTGTCCCCTTCTCAAAGACACCTGTACACACACACACACACACACACACACACACACACACAAATACATAAAATTGAATCCAGTAGATAATTACTGCCAGTATAATTTAGATAAACAATTTATATGGACAATTTTTAAAAATGTCTAAAAACCAGGTCACTTAATAAATTAAAATGCCCTGAATTTAACCAGTTATCTCAACAAGTTTGCCAATAGATGACATGTACCTCAACTAAAATAAACTTCTAAACTTCTTTCCAAGCCAGCAATAACTGTATTAATATGTACTTACCCCCAGGTAAGGGCTTATCTTTATCCACAGTGTTGCTCTCATAGTGAAATTCATAACCAAAATGTTTTACTCTTCTGTGTTTTAAGGATCTTTGAACTGTATAAAGAAAATAAGCTCTTTGATAAAAAATAATAGCAACCCTTCATATTTCATTTATCATTGTAAGGAGTCATAGGTAACAGCAACTTCTGATAATTGCTAAATTACTGTTTCAATAACATGAGCCACTTTGCTTATATCATTTGTTTTGTTGTATTTGAAACACTCAAGAGTTTCACCTATGAACGGGACAAAAATGTGTGTATATACTGCCACTCACAGGGTTGCTAATGATCTGGAGACAGGCAGAGCAGCTCTCATAGCAGCTGCATAGTTATGGGATATCCTGTACTACTGGGAACTTAGAGGAATCCTCAAGGCAGCAAGGAGCTATTGGGAGCCAGGCCAGTCTACGGCTCAATCAGAGGCCATGATGAAAGGAGAAAAGGAACACTTACTCTGTGTCCTTGCTCCATGGCAGACCTAGCAAGGTTCAGTCTGAGGCTTGGGCCAGGGCCTTGAAAGAGCCAAGGTTTCAGTTTCTGGGAACCGGACTTTTCTCTTTTGAAGAAACAGTAGTTATCAGTCCCCGTGGCACTGAGTACTTGGTCTGTGGCACACATGAGATACCTTGTATTCTTTTGTTCAACATTAGTTGATTAACTTTCTCCTGACCTTGTTCCATTTTCCCCTTATAAAATGTCTAGATGATGCTGTACTTCTTAATACGCTTGTTTGACATAAAACATACTTGTGCAAGACCTGCTGACCTGATGACAGGAACCTAATGTTTCCAGTCCCCTGGTCAACCTCTTCAGGAACTTGTCACTAGAACAACCTGCTGGTCCAAGTCAATAACCAAACAAGATTTCAAACAGTGGAAGGGCTGATAAAAGCTATTCCTCTGGGGTTTATAAAAGACTGGAATTTAGAACTGGTCTCTTTACCAATGTTATATATAACACTGTACTTAATAATTGTCAGTGTAGCTTGCGTACTACTAGGTCCAAGCTGCTTCCAGTGACCTTGAGGAAATAGTAGAATGCCAGTAAAACTATAGTGTACAACAAAAGCAAGAGCAGAAACAGGATAGTTTCCAGCAATCTAATTTACGGACCATAAATTTTTACTTACAATTCTGATTGCCTGTATCTCCTGTCCAATTAACAATTTCCAAAAGCATTTTCTCCTCCTCAGAAGAAATAATTTCTTCTACCACCAAAAGGCCTGGAGGTAAGGCTTGAAGTCCTATTTTTTTCCATTGTGCTACAGAAAAACAAATAAACAAAATAGTCTTACGCAAAACCTGTACTCCTCTATACAAAAAATTCTGCCCCAGAGGCACTCTGAAAGGCTCTTGTCATTTCAGAAGTAAGAATGTTAAATGGTCCCCACAAAATGCAAAAAAAAAAAAAAAAAAAGAGTCACCACCAACAAAAAACTTCCCTTTGAACTCCTTTCTTTGCCGCTACGTTCTTAGCCAACAGAAAAGTAAACGTTAAAACATTTGGGTGTACACCCAGGAACGGAAAAGCTGGAGCATGTGGAAATCCCACTTCAAGTTGTTGTCCATATTCCCACTAGCAGCGAATGAAGGCTCTTCTCTTCCCACATTGACCTTTGACCTCCACATGCACAGCATGATCAAGCACCTAGCACACATCTCCCATACACAAAGAATAATTGAGAGCGACTGTGAGAAGAAAATACACACGAAAAAGTAACTTGAAAGAAGCTAACTTCAAGGTACCTTTTTCAACAAAATTCAAGTACAGAAAGATCTTCTGCCCCAAATCATCAATGATTTCTTTTCCATTGAGGGTAGAATAGGCTTTCTTGGATTCTTCAACAGTTTGGAATATTACAAATGCATATGGCTTATTAGGTGGCATGAGGAGCGCCTCCACGGGTCCACATTTCTCTAAAGTCAAGAGCAGTTGTTTCCTACTCACGCCATTACCCAGACCACCATTGGCAACAACCAGGCTCTTAAAAAAAAAAAAAAAAAAAAAAAAAAGGTAAGGAAGAAGCAACGGGTATAAAGGATATAACCTATTTATTTACATTATTTCAGAATAATGCAATTAAAAAGAGTTTCTTATTTCTTTGTACATAAAAACAGTTGTTTGGTCTGTTAGCTTCATACAAAGTATACAAACTAATTTATTAAATATTGGGGGGGGGGAAGTATTCCTATGCTATAAACACTTACTGTTAAATACTTGTATTGTTGATACATTCATTTCTTCTTAACCAGAAATATAAGTTAAATTCCTATTGTTCAGAAATCCAATTAGCATAATAAAAAGAAAGGAAAGAAGAATAGAGAGAGGCATGCAGTCAGCAGTCACCTTGATGCATTTTGCAGAGAATGAACGTCTTACTTTCCTTTACCCATTTAAGCATATTTAGCATAATCTTTAAAACAGAGTCAACTTATTTGCATAATATGAGCCCCACTTTATAAAGCAGGAAGCTACTCACCAAACAACTGGGTTAAGTGAGTGACTAAGGAGTTAGGTTTAGAAATCATTGAGCAGCAGTGTGCTAATATACCTCACATGTTTAGAATGTTCCTGCCCCAACCACAGCACTTCCTCCTGTGTCCTTTCTCCTCCCCTTCCTCCTGACTCAAGCTATATAAGCTAGCACCACTATTTCAATAAACGAGCTAGCCTTCAAAACAGTCTCCTAGGGTCTGTTCATACCTGTCACTACTGTACTGACCACCACCTGAGACCCTGCTCTCCCCAGCTCCTCAACATCCAAAATGGGCTAGTTTCCTTGGGAGAGAAAAATTCCAGATAGCTCAATAGTGCTCTGTCCTGTGATTATTTGTAATCACTCTTACACAGTTCTACAGTGCAAAAAAGGAAGTGGGGCTTGGCCCAGGGAATGGCATTATTAGGAGGTGTGGCCTTGTTGGAGAAGGTGTGCTGCCTGGAAGCCAGTCTTCTCCTAGTGGCCATCAAATGAAGATGTAGAACTTTTTTAGCTTCTTCTGCACCATATCTGCCTTGATGATAAGAGACTGAACCTCTGAACCTCCAAGCCAGCCCCAATTAAAAATTATCTTTATAAGAAAAAAAAAAGGAGCTAGGTTTAAATACTCTTGCTGTTAGTCTTCTAGAACTTATACTTTGACTATACCCATTATGTTTATGCCATGTTTATCCAAAAATAAAGCCAAGAAATTGAATCAAAAAATTAATTCCAGGCTCATAAAACATGAAAAGATTTCTGTTCAAGGAATTTAATTCAGTCAAAAATAATTCAGCCAAATTTCAAGTAATTTTCTTTCCTTTGTAAGTTGCAAGCTTACTTTCTGTCACTTTGAAGATGACTAAGCTGTAGTCAATGGATTTGGACTGAGAGAGGGAATCCTCTTATCTTTATTTTTATGTTCATGGTCTTAAAGTTACTATATTTTAAAAAAAATCCCTATACAATGTTTAAGTATGTCAATGTAATTTATCACCTATCATTTCTAAATCTTATTTGTTTACATGTGTATTTGTGTGATATATATATATATGCATATACATATATATATATATGTATATATATATATATATATATATATATATATATATATATATATATACACATATATGCATGTGTGTTTGTGTGAGTGCATGTGTCACAGTACCCATGTACTGTAAACAAATTATGTAGGCTGTCCTGGAACTAGCTCTGTAGACCAGGCTGATCTCAAACTCACAGAGATTCAACTGCCTCTGACTCCAGAGTGCTTGGAGTAAAGGTGTGCACCTCCACGCCCCAGCTGGGATGGTGTACTCTTATCAAGTTCATTATTTATAACAAGTGTTGAAAATGTTCTTAAAAGAGTATTTCAAGGTTATACAGGTCATATAAGTTTCTCGATTTGATTTATTTAACGTGCTTTTGAAATGTGAGAACCATTCTTAGCCTACAAGACATATTGTTCTCAGTATAATAGCTGACTAACTCTTTGAATTGTACTTAGCTCAAAATTAGTAAATTAATATTTGTTTGACTACATAAAATGACGATATCTATAATCTTCCTTGAAGGGGGTATAACAGACTTGACAATAAGTTGGACAATAAGATAATAAATACTCTCTTCCATAGAGTCAAAAGTAGTGCTCATATCTAAATAAGGAGAGAAGTGAGGAGTTAAACTGAGCTGTAATTTAAAGCTCAAGAAACCTTACAGTAGTTCATATCATCTTATTTAATTACTACCAACAGATGGTAAAAAGGTCTATATAATAAGACCTTTATAAATAAGGACTAATGAAAATATTTTGTATTATATAATCTAAATACTTTGTAACATAGAAAAGGGAAGAAAAGAAGAAAGATTATAATAGCATATAAAAGATCTCCCTTCAAGTTTCTATTCAATCACTAATTGGTTTATAATAAAGGAAATTAACCTTTCAAGATAGTTTTCCCATCTAGCTCATATAGACTTTTAAAAAGAACTAAACACAATAATGAATGTCAAATTTGTATTATCAACTATAAAGACTTGTACAGTATTATTACTAATATGTACCTGCAACATGCTCTAGTTCAGTGGTTCTCAACCTGTGGGTCACAACCACTGAAAAACACATACTTCTGGTGGTATCAGAAAATGAGACACTGTTCAGTAACAAAATTATATGCATGAAGTAGCAAAGAAAATAAATTTACAATTAGGGGTTCCTACGACCATGGAAAAATCTGTATTTTTCAATGGTTGTGACCCACAGATTGAGAACCACTGCTCTAATTCAACTTCCACTAGCAAAATGAATTCAAACTACAGACGAGGCTACCATATAAATGGAAAACTAGTTTATCCTGCCACATGTATATTTAATATGAGCACAACATATCACTAACAATTACAACTTTGAGCTTTACTTTACAATACTAACATAATACTCATGGTAGAGAGCTAACCCTTGACCCTATAAATGATACTCTGCTATGCTTGCAGACAGGAGCCTAGTATAATTGGCTGCTGAGAGGTTTCATCCAGCAGCTAATGGAAACAGATGTAAGGATCCATGGCCTAACATTAGGCATAGCTCGGGGAGTCTTATGGAAGAGTGGGGGAAAGGATTGAGGGTCAAAGATACCACAAGAAAATCTACAGAGTCAACTAACCTAGGAACATGGGGGCTCACAGAGACTGAACCCCATGCATGGGCTAAATGTAGGCCCCCTGCAAATAGGTAGCAGATGTGAAGCTTGATCTTCATGTGGGTCTCCTAAAAATTGGAGCCAGGGTTGTCTCCGACTCTGTTGCCTGCCTTTGGATCCCTTTCCCCTAGCCAGCCTGCCTTGTCTGGCCTCAATGGGAGAGAATATGCTTTTAGTCCTACTACAACTTGATGTGTCTGAGTGGGTTGGTACCCATGGGGGAGATCCCTTTTTCTGAGGAAAAGGGGAGAAAGGAGGGAGGAATGGGGATGTGATGATGGTACTGGGCAAAAAGGGGAGGGCTATGACTGGGATATAAAGCAAATAAATTAATTAATGGAAAAAGAAACAAAAACCCATAATACATTAACATATTAATACACATTCAAATGATAATAATAATTTAAGGTCACCTGAGTAGGATAAGACACTGCCTGGATTCCTTCATGTTTCAGCAACACATGCCTGGCTTTACTCTGTTTTCTTAAGAACTTCTTCTCCATTTTACTGAGTTTCAAAACACCTTTATGATTGATATTCATAGGAATACTGCAAAGAAATGTATAAAAGTATAAGTAAAAGTATAAGTCTTCAAAAGTATAAGTCATAAAATTTTCTGTGTTACGTAAAAAACCTGAGTTTCCTTTCCAAAAATGTAGGAAATGGAAAACAAACAAAACTGTAAAAACACTTCAGAACTTAACACACTTCATAACAATTCATCTGTTAGCTTAAGTTCTCCATCATGATGTAAAGTAGAAATGCCAGCATATAGTATGTGCCCAGGAAACATATGGAAAGAATGAGTGAATGTTAACTAAGTGAGTGTGTATGTCTACGATAGCCTCAGTGCTCTAACCATACAAGTATAACATGGCACATGGCTTTGTGGGAACTTGTGAGATGAGCAAAACGAGCACATGCCAAACAATGAAACATTATGACACACCTCCACATAACTAACTGCTAATAGTATTACTGTTGTTTGTGGCATAACTAGAGACCAAAACACAAAAACAATGCTACTGAAAAAGTTTGTAAGACTTCAAATTAGAAGGACCAGAACAGCATAGTCATTTAAAAAGAAGGTATTCAGTGAGGTAATTAAAAAAGGAAAACAAAGGAAAAAATGATAATGTCCAACAACGATAGTGAAATACAGACATAATTTGAGGGGTTTCCCTCCCTATTTTGTTGCTGTTCAGTTTTGAAAGAGGGTCCCATGTATCTCCCAGCCTGGCCTCCAAATTGAGACAAGGCAGAGGATGTCCTTGCATTTCTGATATTCCTGCCCTCTACCTCTGAAGTGGGTGCATACCCACATGTCCAGTATATGCTTATGTTTTGTTTATTTAGACAGCTTCTCACTACGTAGCCCTAGATGACTTCAGACTCACCATGTTAACCCTGTCTCAGCCTTCATATGCTGAGGAATACTTGTCCAGTTGGCATAAAATTTTTGAATAGCAAATGTTTATTGACCCTCTAGAACAAACTGCATACTCCAAAGTTAACAAATAAAATAAACAAAATTATGTTTCAAAACAACTAAGGCACAGTCAAAACTCTAGTAGCTTGGCTTTAAGGACAGTAGAAAAATGGCATTAGTTCGGTTTCTTAACACACATAGCACATGTTAGGAGGTACAGTCAGTAAGGCAGGTTAATTGTAAATCATGGTAGGTCAGTGTGTAAGGAGAAGATCTGCAATAATCCACCTGTAGCAAGCAGAATGTTAACCTAGTTCCCACTGGAGGCATAGAAGGAAAGGAAAGGAGAGGGCAAGGGTGAAAGCAAAGTTCCCACAAGATCAATAGGCCTTGGTTGATTAGTCAGATGTGGAGAAGAGAGGGATCTGGTCAGTGCACAGCTGCTTGGATGAACGTGACATGTGACAGGAGTAAAGTCACTATTAAATAGAATACTAGCCATGGAAGTTGTTCAGTTGCCTCCAGTCTGAGCAAATTCTCTGTTGGTAAGAAGAGAACAGAGATATCTGCTACTAGTAAACTCTCAATATATCTTGTTGGATAGTACCCCAAGTACCAATTGTACTGTGTCCATGTCTAAGTTAGAAAACAGAGCTGCGACTAGAGAGATGACTCAGTGGTTATAAGCACTAGCTGCTCTTCCAGAGGACCTGGGTTCAAGTCCTAGCATCCACATGGTAGCTCAACCATCTATAACTCCAGTTCCAGGAGATCTCATTCCTTCTTCTGCCCTCCTTGAGCACCAGGCATGCAGGTGGTATACATACACACATGCAGGTGATACACGTCTTTTGAATTTATAAGCTATTTAAATTACATTATCTATTTAAAAAGAAAGCAGAAGTTAAACATTAAGACTTAGAAAAAAATTACCCCATTTCTGAACTACACATTCTATTTTTTTCTTACACTCATTGTTTATTATCTTCTTCTATAAGTGAATAGAAAGTTAAGTACATGAAGTAGTGATTTTTGTCTGTATTATTTACCAGGTAGCACACAGCACTTAGCACTTAAACAGGATGTAATATCCAGTAGCGACATATATATATATATGCATGTATATATATATATATGCATGTATATATATGCATGTATATATATATATATATACATGCATATATATATACATATACATGTACATATATATACATATACATATATATATACATGCATATATATATGCATATATATATATATGTGTGTATATATATATATATATATATATATATATACACACACACACATACAAACCTAAGTAGAATTTGCCATTTTAGCTACTAAACTTCTCTTCTCCGTAATTCTAATTTTGGCAGCCATCTTCAGTGATTTCCGTAACACCCACCAAGTGTATATCCCAATTACCTGCATGTCTTGGAGTCAGAAAGACTTTCATCTACAGTCTGGGGTACCTGGCATCCAGCTGGAGACAAACGTTAAATGAAATCGATCAAAACCACAGGCTGACACTACTCCACCCCAGAGGCCGAAGGACTGATCAAGAAAGAATATAAGGAGACGGAGACGCACATGTGGGCCAAGAGTTCCTTGCATGCCCGTGTTTCACAGAATTGATGCTGGCTGAAAATCGACTAAAAGCAAGGGCCGGTCTCCAATCCCTATGGCAGCTAACACAGACACCGCTAAGCACCCATCAATTGCCAAACATAAGGATACTAGATCCTACCAGAGCTCCCAACACCCTTAGCTCACCGGCCCAAAGACTGCACCCTTCCCGGTCTGAGTCGGCCCTTGCCGGTCAGGACAGAGGAGACAGGGAGCTGAAAGGAGTAAGCCATGGTTTGCGATCCTCCATACCCCGACCCCCCAATCAGTTGGCGTACACTTTTCTCTCTCCTCGCCAGAAATGTCCACCTCCCAGCAGCTTTGTCAATCGCCAGCCTTCCCCCGCGCAGCCTAGCGAGCTAAGCAAGTGCTCTCACACCCACTCACCTGGACGCCGCCATGTTGCAGACAATCGTACTACATTTCCCATGAGCCCACGGGGCTACCACGCCACACCCCGCCTCCGACGCTCAAATCCTTTGTTGACCCTTTCTCCGCCAAGTGTCTGTAAACTGTTGTGTGGAACCGAAAATTCGGCTGCTTTATGTGGGTGAATACTAGTCGTTGGAGTAGGACCTACAACTGTCACGTTTCTAACCAGCACACTCCTTAACTACACGCTAAACATTTGATCTTATACTCACAGATAACTGTAGTCTTCCTTTATTAAGGGAACTTATTTTTGTAAACTACAACCAATCGAAATGCAGAGGTGTAATAGCCCAGTCTCAACTGACTTCTACAGCACAACTCTTTCACCTAAAGAAAATGGAGGCGGAGCAACGGAAGCTTACTGTGGATTGTGTCTCCTGGGAACATCAGAAGCCACACCCATAAAGTCTCAGTAGCATGACTGCCTAAACTGACCTGAACGAAGACAATGAAAACAGCTCTGCCTGTGTGGTCAGGCAAAAAGTCGAGAAGCCCTAAACCCTACACAAAGAGCAATATGCAAGTGAGAGCAAGAGAAATACTCTTCTCCAGGGAAGAATACGCCAATTGTTTATCCAACAACTGTAGAGTGAAAAATTATAAAGGCCATTTTATGAAATATGTGTAGATTTTTCCGCCTTACAGAACTCGGAACTGAAAATAAGATTTCAGGCCTTCACATTCCAGGTGAAGGACACTTGCTGGATTACATTCCCCAAGCCTCACCCAAGGCAGGAAGGCATTCCTGACTACAGATAAAGATGCTACCACCTAGGTGGGGCCATAGCCCTATAGCCGGAAAAAGTAAAGATAGTAATCTGAAATGGGAGGATAGGACATAATAGCATGGTGAAAACCACATTTTTGAGAAGAATGAGTGTGCAGAGTGATCTCACATGACTCTAGATCATTTGGGCTAGATTCTCTGAAATGTTCCACTGTTCTTGGTTACCCCTCCGTTGGTCTTCCCAGTGCTATGTTCAAAATTTGTAAAACAACCAATCATGTGTAAGCACGCGAAAATGCCTTCCTCCCCCCACCCCATGCTATAAAAGACCCTTTATCCCACCACACGTGGCCAAAAACCCTGCTCTTGGAGCTAAAGAGCTTGTCGTTTTTGACCGCCGGCTCCTCCCCTAATAAACCTCTGCTGATTGCATCCAGGTATGGTTTCTTGTGATTATTGGGTGGTCGCGATTCCGGAGGCTTGAGGAAGGGTCTCCCGAGTATGGGGGTCTTCACAACAAATGGTCAGCCTGAAAACACTTAAATACAAGTAACATACAAACTGTGCAGTTTGTATTTATGTATATATGTACAATTAATAATAAAAGAGGTGATGAATTTGAAAGAACAAGGAAGATGGGAATAGGAGAGGGGTTGGAGGGAGGAAATACAATGAGCAAATTATATTATAATCTAAAACAAACAAACAAAACAGAGAGTAGAAACTCTTTTTCTTCTTTCTTCTTCTCCTTCTTCTTCTAGACAGGGTTTCTCTGTGTAGCCCTGGCTGTCCTGGAACTCACTCTGTAGACCAGGCTGGCCTCGAACTCAGAAATCCGCCTGCCTCTGCCTCCCAAGTGCTGGGATTAAAGGCATGTGCCACCACTGCCCGGCAAGAGTAGAAACTCTTAAAACAGAAGAAATTGAATCTACTTCAGGAAAGATATTTCAAAGTAAAGTTTAAACGGCAGAAAAATTAGTTAGAGACAATAATTATATCCCTATTATGAGGTTGACTCATGTCACACACAAAAAAAAAACCGATAACAGTATTGTTTTTAATTTGTAGTTTTTACTCAACTTCACATTGTTAGGTTTCAAAGATAGAGAGGCAAATCACTAACTGAAGTGCACACTAAAACATTACAGCAGATGCTGCGAACTCTCTGCAACATTACTCAGTAGCTGTTGCTTCCCCCAACACTGCTCACCCCTCCTCCTCCCCTAAACCTTCCCATCCCAGGGACTGGCCTTCTGCTTTCCTTCCCCCACTTACTGATCCCCATAAAACAGCTATTTTGGACATTGGGTCTCTTGGCCTCTTGGCTCCTGGCTTGTTCTGCTCCTGGATCTCTCTTGATAAGCTTGCTTCCCTCTCTTCTCTCTTACCACTTCCCAAACCCCCAAAGTCAAGCTCTGTCTGTTGGCCATGTTTAGTAAAAACACTTGCAGATGACTCTGGCTGTTCTCTCCCTCATAGCTACAATAAACGTCCTGTTCAAAACATACCTTTGTCGTGTTCGATTTTTCCAGTGAAGACTTGGCAAACAGATTCTGGGGAGAAAGCCTGCTGTCTCTGAGAGGCAGAGAAAACACGCCGTTAACCTTCCTCCTCAGCTGATGTCCCAGAAGGAATGCCCCTCTCCCATGCCATCTTAAAAAATCTCCTTCAAACTGAATTTCCCCTCCTTTCTACTTCCTGTGTGTCTCTCTATCCATCCTTCTGACATACTGTTACTCTCTGTGGTTCTTTTCTCAATAATCCTATAGCCACTTCTTGTCAACTGGTTGCTTCTTCTGACTTGTCTATTTAATCCTATTTACACTATGCAGGCAGAAAGCTCTTGCATTAAAAGTATGTGCTAAGACTGAGCCATACCACAACAACAACAAAAAATTCCCAGTAAATAACACAATCTCAAGGTACACAGTGTGATCAAACATCCTGCAACACAGTCATGTCTTCATTTGTTTTTCATTTATCTGGTGCAGAAACCACCATGGAAGTAACACAAATGAGTTTATTTTAAAGAGACCTGGTCTCTCTAAACTAAGCTACCTGCTTGTATCTCTTAAGATTCTTAGGAGCAATTTCTTCTGCTGACTTTTGCTACTCTTATTTGGCTCTAAATTCTAGAGTCTTGATTCTTCTGTAACTATTCAACTATCCTCAACTACTTGGTAAGTGTCTCTCTGGCTCTTGGAGCTACCATGCCTATGTGGGTATCTACACCCACATAGTCATCTCTCCTTTCCCCCTTTTCTCCTTTACTTGATAAAAAGGGACCTCCTGGTCCCTACTTTGTCTGCTTTTACTACAAAAACTGCACCAATGTGCCAGCAAGCTCCTCTAACCCTTCTGGAATTCCCAATCATGTGGAAAAGGACATTTCTCCTCTGCAGTTTGGGACATTTTTCTCAAACAGGTCTTTCAGTCTGCTCCAGGACACCTAGGATTGAAATTTGTGTCATTGGGACACTTCTCTTTGTACATAGCTCCTTCTTAGAGCTTTCTTTAGTCAGTCTCCCCTTAGGAGCTCCCAGGAATCCTGTAAATCTCGAAGCCAGTCTGAACCACTGTACTGTCTCTCAGCTCCCTTTTGGAACTTGCAGGAATTCTCCCCACTTTGGAGTTCCATTTATGACCCATTCTTGTTTGCTCCTCAGACTCAGATTTTATTAAGGTCTTGAGATTTTACAGTAAAAGGCTTGGCCTCCGTACAGCTCCATAACAAAAGATTGGCACACTTCATTTCTAAATTATCTCTTATGGTAACAACCTCCACCATTGCATAAACAAATGATTCCAAAATCTTTTATATCTGAATGTTCTTTTGCAACTCTCCCAAAAGTCTCTATCTCAAAAGTTTTTCTACTTTCTATTCTTAAAAATCTTTTATCTCTACAATCTCTCTACTCTGAAAAAAAATCTTTTAAAACTATGCTATACACTATTTCAAGATTTGTAAGTTCATTGGGCAGGGTTAAAAAAATCTGTAACAAAATTTAACTTCTATGACAAAAGATTAAAAAATGACAATAGGTTAAAAAAATCTGTGTATTGTTATGTTAATGAGCTACAACATTCTATATGTGTGATTCAACTTTTGTTTAGAATATGCTGTATATGTAACTTGAATTTAACTATTGCTTAAAACCGGATCTATCAAACAAGTAGATATTTGAAATAGCAACCATGTGGCTCACCTCTGTCTTGGCCAATGACATACAGTGTAACTTCACCAGTTCATCTTGATCAGTGGTGTTCAACCTTCCTAATGCTATGACCCTTGCACTTGCTCATGTTGTGGAAACCCCCAACCATAAATTAGTTTTTTTGTTACTTCATAACTATAATTTTGCTTTTATGAACTTTTATGAACAGGAATGGAAAAATAAATATCTGATGTTTCCTATGGTCATAGGACATCCCTGTGAAAGGGTCATTTGGATCCCCAAAGGGATCTCTACCTATTGGTTGAGAAACACTATTTTAAGGGAACATACATACAACTAAATAAAATTAAGACAAAAACTTGAAATTTTCAGGCACACTGCACACCTCCTCACACTCGACTATGAGATCACATTTTCCTCTTGATCACATTGAGAACTGAATTCCAATTCTTGCCACCAAGAACGGGGCCATCACCCCTTCTTCTCAGTGAAAATTAAAATATTAAATTCAAATTCTAATAAAAAATAAAAATCTAACTCACTTGCTGCCGCTTACACATTCTTACTACTGCCACAAGATCCAAACTTAAAATTTTAAATCTTCCCGTTCACAACCTCAGAGTACTGCAAAGTGATCCAGCTCATTCTTCAAGTTCCAGCTCGATTTGGATCAATCCAGTTCATTCCAATTCATTCCAGCTTACTCTGGTTCATATTGATTTAATCCAGTTCAATCCTGTTCATTCTAGTTCAATCCAGTTCAAACTGATTCTATCCAGCCCAAACCACTCCATCTGATCGAATCCCATCCAAACCGGTCCAAACTGGTCTAATCCTGTCCAATCCGGTTCAATCTGGTTCACCCAGTTCATTCCCGTTCCCTCCCCTGCTTGAATGCCTCTCCATGTTCTGGGGCATTTTCTGGTAGTGGGGGGGAGCAGTGTGACCTGGGTGTGACCCCATGATGTCACCAGTGGTGCTGGGTGGGGCCTATGGTTTGAGAATAGAACCAGAGACCCAGTTCACAGTTTGTCAGCCATCAAGATGTTGTTCCCTCTGCACCTGGCAGAGGGGGCGTGGCCTGTGATGCATCTTGTGGCACCAATTGTCCTTCTTGTAGCAGAGGGCAGTGAAGGTGAGGATGTTGAAAAAATAGTAGGGACCCGATCACCGATCACCGTAATCTTCACACTCAGCAAATTCCGTCTCCCACCCCTCCTCCTGCTTCTATGAGGGTGCTCCTCCACCCACCCACTCACTCCCTAACATTCCCCTACGTTGAAGCATCAAGCCTCCATAGGACCAAGGGCCTCCTCCCATTGATGCCAAATAAGGCCATCCTCTGCTACATATGCAGTGTCAGCATTGGTTCCCTCCATGTGTACTCTTTTTAACCGATAAAATATGAGGTACTCCTTGTAGCAAAACAATATTTAAATTAAGCTCAAGTAAGAAGGATGAAAGTAGCAGAGGAGCTTACTGCAATAGGAACAGCAGACTAAGGAAATACATGAGGGAAATATATGTGTATTTAAAATCACTGCTTTCCCTACTGCTTCAATAATGGCATAATTTTAGGGGAAAAACTAATTTCTAATTGGATTTCAAATCTGCTCTACAAGAAAAACTTTCTGGCACTGAAATCATGATCAAGAATTTCATGGCATAGGATGCAAGGGACTCTAGGTTAAAGCCTCATATTAAGGTTTTCTAAATGGTCATAATGCCAAATTACCTTGTAAATATTTATGATTATACCTATAGGCATGAACTGCTCTCAACTGGGATCAGTGAAGCTTCTTTTCTTATGAATAATGATCAATAGAGAAATATATACCTGGAAAGAGTGACGCAAACAAAGACTAAGTGCTCAGAATTAAAGGGGCTATCTGTGTTAACCTCCTAGCCCATACTATACATACACAGTGCTTAGAGAACTTCACAGTGTAAGTTTGGAAGGAATGCAAAAGCCATAGCATGGGGAAATGTGGTGTGAAATTCTGTCTGCTGGACATTCTAATCATGAACTAATAGGTGCTATGGTTACCTGGATAATTACCAAAGATCGATCCACTAAATTTCTGCTACAAGAGTAGATGATATTCAAGCCCCCACGATAGTGACAAACTATTGACACTAGATAACTGCTGAGGAACATCATTCTTGGACACAGGACCATTGTTAACTTCTCCATGTTCAAGTAGATGACCCCTTACCTATGCAAATATGAATAGCACTAGTTATACTTACTGCATTATGAGATCATACAAGAAATTCAGAGAGAAGAGAAATGTGTTGGGGGAAAATGGGAACAGCCGGTAAGAGAAAAGATGAGTTGATATTGTGTTTCATTGCACACAAATATGAAAATTTCAAAATTAGAGAAAGATATTTTAAAAACATGGAAAGGGAGTTGCTTTGAGATGGAAGGTCAGTCACTAAGACTAGAAAACCTATTTTTTTTCAAATATCAGTAAGAAAATAAGCAACAAAATTACCAGAAATTTTCACACTTAAAATAAAAATATATATAAGTTAAACATGTAGAAGAGAAAAATATTTTACAAATTATGATAGTTTTACCTGAACATATGTTTCTGCACCACATGCATGCAGTACTCATATTTGTTTTTATTGGTATTTTATTTATTTACATTTCAGATGTCATCCCCTTTCCCCATGCCCCCCAGAAACCCTCTATCCCATCCCCCTCCTCCTCTTTGCTTTTATATCATCTTAATTACATGCATGTATTAAGGACAGTTCTAGGTTGAGGAACTAGTAATACAATAGTTGCAAATAGTCAAGGAACAAGCAAGACAATAGACACAAATAGTCAAAGAACAAACGAGGCAATAAACAAAGTTCCATGATCACTCCATAATCACTATTTAAGGGCTTAACAGGAAGACCAAAATATCTGAGCCTACTTTTTTGTCCTAGCCTAAGATTTAGATTTCTGTCTAAAATTACTCAGATTCCTGCCTGAGGCACACTTCCTTGAACTTGGCCAATGTCATATTCCTGCCAAACAGCCCATTTCCTCATCCTTGGCCAATGTCAGATTCTTGCCAAGCAACCCTAAAAGCTCTTCGCCTCTCCCCCTTTTTTATTTCATAAACAAGAATCCACACTTTTAGTCCTCTAGGCAGCGTTCCTCTTATTTCCTGGTCTCTGTAGAGAACTCGATAGCATGTGTGGGTATACGCACACACAACTTTGTAATGTTCACCTTTTCTTCTTCTTTGTACAGTGTTCATTATCTAGTCCAGAGGCCAGTGCTAAAATAGCTATTACATAGGAAAATGGCGGAGAGTAGGCTGATATCACCTCATGATGTCTGCCATGAGAAAGGTTGCCATGGCACGTGGATGGCAGGATGGTTTGGGCTCAGCCCAGCCTTGTAGAGATAGTGTGGAAGATTGGCAGAGCCATCTCCCACGCTGGTGTTTTGCGGGTGCCAGGGCGGGTACTTCTGGCCCAACTGAGCCGAGCAGCATCGAGAACACTCAGCCACTAGTGGCCTCAGGCCTTTTCTAGTCGGGAAGATGGCAGCTGATTAAGGACTAGCCAGATCTGTTTCTGCTGGTTTAAATATTAACACCAACACCTTACCCTCAGGTCCATCCCTTTATCCCTGGTGTAAAATTCTTCAGGCAACAATTCGGAGACCTACAGGATTGTAAGAAACCAGATCTACTGGGTGAAGTTCTGGGAACATGCACTTATGACAGAGTTCCCCAGATGTAGTAATTACTTCATCCTAATCACTTGGGTCTTTGGAAAGAGATGAGGCAAACCTGGAGCTTGCAGAATGGGAGGACCTGGGCATCCGATGAGAAGCCAAAGGAATCATGGCTTGCCGGCCTCTGCTTAATGAAAGAAGCAAGTCTCCTGAAGGAATGCCCAGCACTTGGCATGTCTCCTTCTCTCCCACTTCCAGTCCTACCAGACCCTCTATGCAATCTGGAATAGTCATCTCCATGGAGATGTCATCCCTGGAGAAGATAGTTTCTGTCTTCTTTGCTTTCTTTAAAGGGAATAACCAGAATGAATTTTAGGCTGGTTGAGAATTGTTTCTTTTTCTTATAGATGCTTATAGGTTCTGTATACACTTGGGCAGATTTTTTTCCCCAAAATTGCAATCAGAATACTGTGCTGGCTACATTTGTGTCAACTTGAAACAAACTGTAGTAATTGGAGAGGAGGAAACCTTGATTGAGGAAACAGCTCCATGAGATTAGGCTGTGAAGCTGGGTAGCAGTGGTGCATGTCTTCAATCCAAAAACTCAGGAGGCAGAGGTAGGTGACTCTCTGGGAACTCAAGACCAGCCTGGTCTATGGAGTGAGTTCCAGAACAGCCAGAGATACACAAAAAGAAAATCCATCTTTGAAAAAAACAAGAAAAACAAACAAACAAACAACAAGAACAAAAAGATTGGGCTGTGGGCCAGCCTATAGAGCAGTTTTTTTACTTAGTGATTGATGGGAAAGGATCCAGCTCATTGTGGCTGGGGATATCCCTGGGCTGGTGGTTCTGGATTCTATAAAAAAAAAAAAAAAAAAAGTAGGCTGAGTAAGCCAGGAGAGGAAAAGTGTAAGCAGCACTCTTTCTTGGCCTCCTCATCAGTCCCTGCCTCCAGAATCCTGCCCAATTTGAGTTGAAGTCCTGCCCTCCTTCAGTGATGGGCTGCAATGTGGAAATGTAAGCACAATGAACCCTGTCCTCCCCAACTTGCTTCATGGTGATGGTTTTGCATCACAGCAATAGAAAGCCTAAGACAGACACATTGACACACACCTTGACACACACCCACACCCATGACAGTATGGCAAAATGAAAAGGTCAGCTGCTCCTAAAGGGACTTAAACTGAAAAAAACCTTTTAGGTGCTTAAATTTTATTTTATGTGTATGACTGTTTTGCCTGCATGCCTGTTTGTGTATCATGTATGTAGCTTCATAGGTCAGAGAAGGCAATAGATCCCTGGGAACTGGAGTTACAGGTGGTTGTTACCCTCCATGCTCATGCTAGAAATAACACCTGAGTCCTCTGGAAGAGTGGCCATCTCTCCAGACTTGGACAGTTTAAGCCTCTGAAGACCAACAAACAAAGTGCTCAAATGAAAGGCTGGCAGTCTTCATTTGAGAGGGATTTAGAAGGACTTAGAGCCTTCTCGTTTCAAAGTTTTATGGCTATAGCTTTTGGAAATTAGAACATAAATCTCCAAGTTCAAAAAATTCTGAGATGCCAGGAATATCTTTTTTTTTTTTTTCCTGGGATATTCTACAGCCAAGTTTTTCCTTTCTCTTGTGAGAGCACGATTTAGAATGTCCTCTCCTCAAAGCCTCTGATGAATTGTGAGTTCATGAATATTCAGGCAATATCAGCCAGTGGATGAAAAAAGAAGGCTGATGGTTATCTCCTTTGTCCATTGGACAAGGTCTGGGATGGCCTAGGACACAAGTCTTCAAATGTCTGTGAAACATTATCTACATTAGGTTAACTGAGGTGGGAAGACTCACCCTGAATGTGGGCAGTGGGCCCCCAGACTAGTTAAAAAGACAAAGTGAACTGAGAACCACTATTCACTGCTGTCTGCTACTTAACTTGGATACAATATGACCAGCTGCCTTAAGCTTCTGCTGATTTCCCCACCGCAAAGGCTGTGACTGTGAGTCAATATAAACCCCCTTTCCCTTAGCTTGCTCTTGTTAGGCTATTTTATCACAGCAATGGGAAAAGTAACTGATACAGCATCTGGTTAAAAAGCTCAAGAAAGGGGTTGAGTGTTGGTGGCACAGGCCTTTAATTCCAGCCCTTGAGAGGCAGAGGCAGGTGGATCTCTGAGTACAAGGCCAGCCTGGTTCTTCATAAGGGAGTTCCAGGCAAACTGAGAGTACATGACCAGACCTCATCTTTAAAACACAGAAAAGCTCATGAGAACCTTGCAATGGAAATGTCAGATGATGCTTCCTGAATGTACTGGTTAATATAACCATTTTGTGCCAGGTTGGTGGTGCATGACTTTAATCCCAGCACTAGGGAGGGAGAGGCAGGCAGATCTCTGGGAGTCGAAGGTCAGTCTGGTTTACAGGGCTAGTTCTATGATGGCCAGTGCTTCAAAGAGAAACCCTGTCAACAACAATAACAACAACAAAAATCAACACACACACACACATTCACACATACATAAATACACATACACACACACACACACCATTTCGAAACGTTGTTACCCTGACATTATAGGATCCTGGTGTGACACAGAGCACCTCTGAAGCACTCTTGTCTACAGGTCAAACCTGAACCAAATCAACCGAATCAACTTCAAGTTTGCACAGGAGGATGGGGAGTTAAATCTTATCATAACCCAGCAATCCCTTGGTCTAGAGTCTGGAACATCCACACTACAGTGAGAAGCTTTCTTCACGTTAAAGCTGTAGAAAAATGGAAATGGTCTACTGTGGGTGTTTAGATAAAAAGACCACTTATGAGACACAGAAATCAGGGCAGTATGTATGTATGTAGTTAAGTCTGTAGAGTTCCTGCTTTGAAGACTGGGAACCCGGGTTGCATATCCAGCACAACATAAGTCAGACGTGGTAGTGCGTGCCTGTAATTGCAGTACTTGGGAAATAGAGGCAGGAGAATCAGAAATTCAAGGTCATCCTCATTACATCTGACTATAATTTAGTCATGCTAGTCAACCTGGGGTGCATGAGAACACTCTAGAAGAAGTAAAAGAAAGAAATGAAGGTGGGCAAGAAGAAAGAAACTGGAGAAACAAATCTAATGTTTGACATTGAAAATATAACTTGGGGGTGCTCCCAGTGTCACAGAAAGAGACAAGTGAACAAAGTGAGAGTAATCCAGCAGGGCAACTCTCTTTTTAAAAGGAATGCAAAGTGACCTGTGTGTGTTTAGCACAAGCTCATCAGGGTGGGAAGTTCATTATATTTTTACTCTGAAGTAGAGAGACAATTCTGTCACACCACATTGATGGGGTCTTTGGATGCTCAGAGCCACACTTCAACTTAAGCTAATTCATAATTGGGAAAGGGGGGAAGGGTGTGCCAGAGAGTCAAGTCTCCAGAAATTCTGGCATCCAGGGTTTGGGCAAAGAGGGGTACAGAATACCAGCCTCTGGTGGGCTATGAAGCTTTGAAAAACAAAGAAGACTTTCACAGGGGACATAAAAGAGTATTTTGGTGAGGAAGGGTCAAATGAAAGGGTACCCAAGATTTCCTTTAAAATGTACACTTAGACAGGGTGTGGTGGTGTACACAAGCAATCCCAGCACTTGGGATACCTAAACAGGAGAATTACAAATTTGAGGCTATCCTGATTTACCCTAATGAATTCTGAGTCAACCTGGGCTACATAGGGAGACCTTGTCTTAAAAAGAAAAACAAAGGAAAAAATTCAGGACACTCACAAATAAACAAAAAATAAAGGTAAGTGAATTGAGTTGCGATATTCTGAGATTGTTGGAATAGGGTGGTTGGGTTCATTAGTATAATTTTATGTTTGGCAATTCTGTTTAATTTTGTTACACATTTCTAAGATTTCGAGGCAGCTTCCTAAGAATAAAGCCCACTGATCAAGAAATAGCAATGAATGGAGAAAAAGAGGGTTCATTCATAGAAAAAAGTGAATGTATGTCTATGGTTGTATATGTGTAGAATGTGATACAAGGTACTGACTGCTGTCAGAAGCCCTGAGTCTGTGACAACATACCTAGCACGACCAAAAAAGGCAGAACTCAGCCTTTGAGGCAAGAGAAAGTATCTCAAAAGTTCCTGAACAATGGCATTCTAGAAGGCTCAGCTTGGAGAGGGTCCCAGCACATTCAGGATGGTGACAGGGAAGGGTTGCTAGAACTCTGGCCCAGCAGCAACTCCAGGGGCTTCCAGGCCTGAAAGACAGAATACAGAACTCTGAAGGATCTCACCTCACCCTTTGTATTTAGCACTGACCCTTCACAAAAAGAATGTTATTTCAGCAGTTTCTAAGCCCCTGGAGCTTGTAACTTGGAGGGAAGGGATAAGATGAAAGGAGATAGTTAAAGTTTCCACAGTTGATTTGGACCTATGTATGACTTCTCTAATCTCTAACCTCTAAAAAAATGTTACTGTTTTTATTCTGGGAGTAAGTCTGTCTTGCTCATAATGCATCCTGGCACCAATGTAGCAAACTGATTTAAAGAAACAGAAAAACAACAATGGTACTGGATGTATGTCCAAAACAGATCCAGAGTTACAGGTTATCACTCCCAAGTTGTCTTAAAAGATGTGTTTAAATGTGTTTTCTGCTTGTATTCCTTTACATTTCCCAGCTTGTATATTAATTTATAAAACGGAAAATAATTAATGACTTGCATGTGATCTAACTGTCTAATTGTGTGAAAAGTCCATTCCATGAAAGGTAGACTTTGAAAGATCTTCCCTACATAATAATCAATGTGTTATTTTGAAATTAAAGTTGATCTCATCCCTAACCACCAGGCTCATCTCCCACTTACAAAATTCCACCTGCCTCTGCCTCTGCGTTCTGATGCTGGGATTGTAAAATTCACTTTTTTTAAGTTTAAAAATGTGAACCACGTTTTTTTATTGTGGAATGTTTCATGAAAACATGTTAATAACACTTCTTAAAAAGATAGAGAATATATATACATATATATATATACATATATATATATACATATAAATGGAGAGAAAGAGAGAGAGAGAGAGAGAGAGAGAGAGAGAGAGAGAGAGAGAGAGAGAGAAGGAGAGAGAAGGAGAGAGAATAGGTGTGGTGGTTTACATTTTTAATTCCACAATTCCAGACAGAACCATGAGATCTCTAGAGTTCAAGATTAGATTGGTCTATTTATCAAATTCCAGGCCACCCAGTCTACACAGAAAGTTCTAGGCCAGTCAGGGCTATGCAATGAGGGCCTGTTTAAAAAAAAAGAAAAAAAGAAAAACCAACCAACTAACCACCAGCCTACCCACCCACAAACCCAGAGGCTGAAAAGATGGCTCTACTGTTGAGTGTATGAACTGCTCTTGCAGAGGACCTTAGTTTGCTTACTAGGAACCATGTCAGGCAGCTCCATCCCTCTAAACCTGTAGCTTCAGTATATCAGGCATGTGCAATATCATGTACACATGCCCACAGACTGACACACTATAAAAATAAAAGAATATAGAAAATATCAAATATCTAAAGAGACAGTATTTAAAATATATTGACTAATTTAAACGTGTGTGTCTCTCTGTGTGTATGCACATGCCATAGCAAACATGTGAAGATTAGAGAACAAATTTCAGGAGTCAGTTTTCATCTTTCATCCCTTTGAGGCAGGTTCTTCTTTCTGTGTGACTGTGCTGTGTACCCAAGACTTCTAGACCCAAGCTCTTCAGGATGATTCTCCTGTTTCTGCCTCCAATCTCACTATAGGCCTCCTGAAAGAAAACAAACAAACAAACACTTGCATGGCAAACTTTGGGCTGGCCAAGGCTACATAGTGAAATTCTGTCTCAAAATTAAGACAGTGAGGAAGCAGCCAGAAGACAAACACTTCTCAAGCTCTTCACTCTATAGTAATATTTGGACTAAAAGTACATTCAATTTTATAAGGTAATTATTGGAGTTTTTATTGGATATTTTATTAACATTTCAGATCCCATTCCCTTTCCCAATTTCCCCTCCCTATAAAATGCCTATCCCATGCCCCCTTCTCCTTTTTGCTTTTATATAATTTTTTTTAGTCTTAATCAAGGCTTTATAAGTTTGGTAATGCTCAGTAACAAGATGCTCATACAATCAGAAGTGTAACCCAATACCCAACCTAGATATATCAACTGTCTCTGACTGGTGGAGACACACGAACATCCGCCTCCATGTCCCTCCCATCTCATCACCTAGCTCCTCCTCTGCTTCTCCTCCTCTCTCTGTACTCCTCCCACCTTAGCTCCTCCTACATATCACCCTTCCTGTTAAAATAAAACTTTTCTCTCAAAATACAATTAGAGCATAACTATACCAATTTATGTCAGTAAGGTACAAGATACACCTAATACCCAGTCCATCATTTTGTTGAGTAACCAGAACCTCTGTCATTTCTCCTAACTAAAAGACTTAGTTCTGAACCTGGCTTTTTTCTTGGCTTTAGAATGAATGTCAGCTGAAAACCATCCTCTCAAATCTTTTCTCTCAAAGTAAATAGCAAGGATTGGCTATGAGACTATAAGTTTTCAACCCCATCAGAAATCCAGAATGACTGTGTTACTGAAATTATGGGAAGCACAAAGCATAGCTTCTAAAACTTAGCCAATTTATAGAGACCACTGAACACCTGGACAGTCCCTATACTACAGAATGTTGGAGCATCTGATCTTCAGCCTTCTGGCCCAGGATCATCTGACAGACTTAGTGATGCAGAATTATTAAGGGCTGATTACTCTGTCATGGCAGATATAATCAGTCGACTATTCTACAAGTGTGTCCTTTTCTGGACAGTAATTTGTCTGTAGATTACAAGAGGCAATTCTTGCCTAGTGGCTGTCTCACCACAACTGGAGTAACTCCAAAGATGCTCAATTTCTTCTTAGAATGCAAGACAGAAAGCTGTCAGGAGCAGAGAGGACTCTAATCAAAATGAACATTAATACAGAAATGTCTGTAATGTCAATTCTGTGGATTTCTGATGTTTTGAAAACCAACTATCCATGTAAGGCAATCTGGACTGTTGTCTGTTAACTCCTCTCAGCTATTTCTAAAGAAAATATAGAAAACACCCTAACAATAAACTCAGAGGCATGAATTTTCTATAGGCCCTTAACTCACAGGCTAACCATCTCAAATAAGTTGAAAAAGTTAAAGAAGGACTGGGTCTAAGCCTTGTATTCCTAAATGTGTTATACAGGCACAATGCCCATGAGAGTATCAATATTCATCTCACTTTTATATCAATAAGAAGCTCGTACCAATGAAAACCTTAAATTTGAAATCAAAGTAAATTTTGTACCATTTAAGAAATTATAACTTCATCTTAATAACAATTATACATATTTCTACGAATAGGTTATGGCTATGCAATAAATCCTCCCTGTTCCACCAAAACCACTACTTTTCTCTAGAAAGACAGCCCAATATCAACCACCTCAGTCCCCAAGCCCAGGGAATAGGGGTGCCGACTCTTCATTAACTTCTTCAAGCTGATTATAGGCGCTGAGATATTAGAAGACGGGTTGGGGGGGGGGGAAGTAAATTGATAAGCCTCTGATGTCTGTGTCTTCACTGCATCCAGATGAAATTCCAGGACATCAGAGGTTCGAGCAGGTCTGCTTAGCTTGCTTGATGAGTAGATTCGCCAAGGCTGTGTATTTTGCAATATACAATTCTCAAAACAAATTTTAGTATCAAGATAATTTTTTTGTTTGAAATCTAGTCTTCTGGAATCTAGTCTTCTGGCGTCCTGCTTCTGTCATGTCTAATCCATATAATTCTGGGAGTTTCTATGAGGGTGTGCTCCCACCATCCTCCCATTCCCACCTCCCTGCTCTCAAATTCCCCAACACTAGGGAATCCAAACTTTCAGGCACCGAGGCCCTCCACTTCCACTGATGCCTGACCCCTTACCACATCCCCGCTCCTTCTATTATTGTGAGGGTGTGCTCCCACCATCCTTCCATTCCTGCCTCCCTGCTCTTAAAAGTCCCCAACACTAGAAAATCCAAACTTTCAGGCACCAAGGCCATCCACTTCCACTGATGCCTGCCAAGGCCACCCTCAACTACCTATACAGGTGGAGCCTGTATAGTTGTTTTCCAACTTTTTACTCTAAAGTAGAGTCTGTCTTTGTCACTGAGGTGGGTTTCCTGTATGCAGCAAAATGGTGGGTCCTGTTTACATATTCAGTCAATTAGCCTATGTCTTTTAATTGGGGAATTAAGTCCATTGATGGTTTTGTTTGTTTGTTTGTTTGTTTTTATTTTCAGAAATCCACCTGCCTCTGCCTCCCATGTGCTGGGATTAAAGGTGTGCGCCACCACAGCCTGGCGAGTCCATTGATGTTAAGAGATATTAAGAAACAGTGATTGTTGCTTCCTGTTATTTTGGTTATTAGAGGTGGAATTATCTTTGTGTGGCTATCTTCTTTTGGATTTGTTGGAAGAGGATTACTCTCTTGCTCTTTCTAGGGTATAATTTCCCTCCTTGTATTGGAGCTTTCCTGCTATTATACTTTGTAATGCTGGGTTTGTGGAAAGATAGTGTGTAAATTTGGTTTTGTCCTGAAACGTCTTGGTTTCTCCATCTATGGTAATTGAGAGTTTTGCTGGGTATAGTAGCCTGGGCTGGCATTTATGTTCTTTTTGTGTCTGTATGACATCTGTCCAGCATCATCTAGCTTTGATAGTATCTGGTGAGAAGTCTAGTGTAATTCTGATAGGTCTGCCTTTATATGTTACTTTGCCTTTTTCCCTTACTGCATTTAATATTCTTTCTTTGTTTTGTGCACTTGGTGTTTTGATTATTATGTGACAGGAAGTGTGCCTTAACAAATAAAAACTGACAATGGCCCAGGTTATACAAGCTCTGATTTCCACCAATTCTGTGAAAAAATTGGAATACCACATAAAACTGGTATTCCATATAATCCACAGGGCCAAGGTATGGAAGACTTAGTGTGAGTGACCTTAGCCAAAATGCCCAACATTGGGGAGATGGAAGCTGAAGAGTCCACCTCCAGTAGTTAGATGAGACCCCCATCCAGTAGTTAGATGGGACCCCAATCCACCTTCAAAAATTTTGACCCAGAATTGTTCCTATCAAAAAAAAAAAAAAAAATGCAGCGGCAGAAATGGAGCAAATACTGAAGGAATGGCCAACCAGTGACTGGTCCAACATGGGATTTAGTAGCCTAGCATGGCTGTCCTCTGAGAGCTTGTGCTAGCAGCTGACTCAGACAGACACATATTCTTACAGCCAACCATTGGTCTGAAGTCGGGAACCCCTATAAAAGAATTTGGGGAAGGATTAAAGGAGCCACAGTGTCAACTAACCTGAAACCTAGAGAGTTCCCAGAGACTGAACCACCAATCAAAGTGCATACTGGGCTAGTTTGAGGCCCCTGACAACATGTAGAAGAGGGATGACTGCCTTTCCTGGCCTCAGTGGGAGAGGATGCACCTAATCATGTAGAGACTGGATGTACCAGAGAATGGGATGCCAGGTGTCAGGGGAGACGTGTTCTCAAAAGCAAGGGGAAAGGAGGATAGGATAAATAACCCTAGTAGAGGGGACCAGGAGGAATGGCAATGTTTTGGAGGTAAATACATAAAATAATTAAAAACAATCCAAACAGCAAATAAAACTAATAAAGAAAATGAATAATGCATAAAATATATTACAGAGCATCCAACATCACATGATAATATACATGTGCACAAAACCCCCATCTAGTACATGATGTAGAATGCATGGTGAGGACACCAGACATGGTCAGTAGACAATTCTCTTTGGCAGGCTCCAGGGTCAAGACTCAATAAACAGCACTGAAAAAAAAAAAAAGAAAGTTATAATGATGTCAATATTTGTAAATATATGACTTTTTATTTTTCAATATATACAAACATATTTTATGAACTATTCAAATGTTAAAAGGTTGGAAATACATACTATACACTTGATAGCGTAAGCAAGCTATGTGTTTGCAGTGTGGCATGGGATTCCCAGCAATTTCATTTGTCTATAGTATTGTCAGCACTTTTGAGTTTGTGTAAAAATATAAGTGTGCTGGTCCAAATACAAAAGTAAAAATTCCAAACAGCACCAAGTTCAAAATCTATGGAATTACCAGGAGTAAAGCTCAACAATAGAACTTCCCTGAAGGATAAAGAAGCACATGTGCCTGTGACCACACAGTGGAAATGAACTCTGGGGCAGGAGCACTCTCAGCCTGTCATATCTGATTCTAGTCACTAGATGGCACTGAGTATGTCTGATCCATCAAATACAAATCCGATTTCCACCAATTCTGTGAAAAATTTGGAATACCACATAAAACGGGTATTCCATATAATCCACAGGGCCAAGGTATGGTAGAAAGGGCACATCAAACCATTAAATGTCAATTTGAAAAAATTAAAAAAGGGGAATGGTACCCTACCAAGGGATCCCCCAGAAATATTCTTCATCACATTCTCTTTAAGTTTTTTTAACTTTGGACTCTAAAGGAAAATCTGCTGCAGATAGATTCTGGCATCCTGATACCAGAAAGAATTTTGCAACAGTCCTCTGGAAAGACCCATTAACTGGAACCTGGAATGGGCCAGATCCAGTGCTTATCTGGGGAAGACGTTCTGTCTGCATATATTCCCAAACTACAGATGCTGCACGTTGACTGCCAGAGAGACTGATTAAACAAATAGACAACAATAACAAATCCAGGGAGGAGAAACCCTGAGAAGTGTATTTTTTCTTTACAGGAAACATGAAGATGCGTTACAACTGCCTTCAAACTGGAACAGATCAACAAGCAAACCTGACTTGGGAAGTTCTCAGTGCTGAAGGAGACATCACCACCTGCACCTCCAGGGTGGCTCTATTGTACTCTTGGTTCCCCAGCTTATGATTTAGTGGGAAACATTGTTTAGACCCAGGAGAAAACCCACTACCACAGTTATTAGAGTTGTTTTTTGGGTTTGAGATTGACTGAACAGGGACAGGGATTTCCTTACTTGTCTTGTTAAGTAAGGAAAAGCTCTGCCTTGCAAAGCTATGATCAGTTCTGTATTTCTGTGTGTTACCCTTAAAAAAGAGTGTTGCTTTTATACTGATCATCCAGGCATTGTTAAGTCTCTTGTCTCTCAGGGTTCATGCTGTTGAACAGACTGATGGCTTTTGTACAACAACAGATAGACACTATTCAAATGAAACCCATACAAGTCCATTATTACAGGCTGGAAGTAGGGGACTCTAAAACCTCTGTCATCAAGACTGACGAGGATTAACCCCTAACTTACGAGCTAAGCTGGCTAGTCAATGATGGGTAAGAGAACACCTCAAGACCCTTGCCCCTAACTAGGAGGCCTCACCATCCTAAGACAGGAGCTCAACCAATGGCTGTTGAGTATCCAAAGATGGGAAAGGGAGGCTGGGGTCCTTTGCTCTGACCTAAGGCAGGCACGGTTTCCATAAGTTTTCCCAGCCTTCCCTTCTGAAAAAAATTTAAAAGGGGGACCTGTTGGGAGCCGACTTCTAGCAGAGAGTGGCTATTATCTTTGCAGCCATCTCAAGCCATATACCCTGACAAGAGACTTGTTTTCAACAGCCTACAATAGCTGAGCACACTCTGATAAACATCTTGCTTATCCCACATATCTTGTTTTGCTGTTTAGTGCCCCCAGCTGCAAGGCGCATGTGGTAAAGTGCCTTCAGCTGTGTTCCCCTGCTTATTCACGACTGCAAGGCATGTGAAGTGTATATATACCCAGGATTTTCCTTTTAGTAAATGAGACTTAGTCACACACTCTGGCTTGTCTCCATTCTTTGCATCTCTTTCCCTTTTCCCCCCACTCTCTCTCTCTTGCTAGACCCTGACCCGTGTTCTGGAGCAGCAGTTTGGGCCGGGTCATGGATGCTTGGTTAACTATGTGGTGTGGTGCTGGTGGCCACGGGAGAGCTCTGCTGCAAACCTGTCTCTTTTGTCATTGAATTTTTTGTTTGTTTTTTTTGAGACAGGGTTTCTCTGTGTAGCCCTGGATGTTCTGGAACCCACTCTGTAGACTGGGCTGGTCTCGAATTCACAGAGATCCACCTGCCTCTGCCTCCAGAGTGCTAGAATTAAATGCATGCTCCACCACTGTCCCACCTAACATGGATATTTTGTAGATGATTTTCTGAGATCACATGCACATCATGTCATGAAAGGTACATTTCCTGTGATTTCATTACTTTGGCTATTTATTGATATTTTCCTGAATTAATGTTGATGATTGAACTGTAACTCTTTAAAATTTTTAATCTACATTTTAATGTGAGAGCATGCATCTCTCCCCCACACCTCTCTCTCTCTCTCTCTCTCTCTCTCTCTCTCTCTCTCTCTCTCTCCCTCTCTCTCTCTCTCTCTCTCTCTCTCTCTCTCTCTCTCTCTCTCTCTGTGTGTGTGTGTGTGTGTGTGTGTGTAGAGAAGGGTTAATACATCACAGGGAGCTTGTGAAAGTCAGTTTGCTAGACTTGGTTCTCTGCCTTCATCATGAGCAGTCCAGGAACCGAACTCATGCTATCAGGCTTGGTGGCAGTTGTCTTTAGCCACAGAACCATTTCATTGACCCTGAAATGTAATTATTTTTCAAAGCATTTTTTTTCTACACATATTAACAGAAATTCTTTTGTAATGATATTTTCTCTTCCCCTGCTCCTGCTCCCCTGGTTTTATAGTAGCTACACAAATTGATTCTTTTTAAATGTAGGGCTTTAGAACCCATTATGGTCATCATTCATTTAGGTGCCTGAATGGTCCTGGGTCTGAACGTGGGTTCCTCTCCAGGCTGGCTTGCTCACATCAGTCTTCAGTATACACCTGACTTTTGGCGTACAAAGAATTTCCTGGATCATCTCATGCTTTCCTGGAACCAGCTCTTTCTCTCAGTGACCTTGGTGCCTTTTAATGAGAAGTGGTGTTTTTAAAACCAACTCTGGGCATTCCATGTATGGGGTATCATTGTTTCTAAGCCCTTTGGTACATATAAATCAGTAGACCTCAACAAATGATATTAATTTTATTTTGTGCCTTCAGTCGGAGTCTAAACCACAGTCTTCACATTACCTCTCTCTAAATTCCTATTTCCCAGAAATATTCTATCCTATTATATGCTTGTCCTAATATATGGACAAATATTTTCAAAATCACTGTGTCTACCACATTACTAACAACAGATTAACTCAATTAATTTGAGATCTTTTATAGTTATGCAGGATTTTGCCTGCTTTTATTATATTACTTTCAAATTTTACTTTATTTATTTTTCTCTAGTGTAGTTAGCAATGTGACATAAAACTAAATGGAGCCACTTCTGCGTTTAATTTTAAAGGTTCTGACTTAACTTTTTGAATGAAAGATACATTCTCTTGGTGTGATAATATAAGCTTAAACTTATTTTCAATAAAAGACCTACGGGGGTGGGGGGTGGAGAGCTCAGTGGTTAAAAGCACTGGCTGCTTTTCCAGAAGACCCATGTTTGATTCTCAGCGCTGACATGGTGGCTCACAAACACTTGTAAGTCCAGTTCCAGGGTATCTAACACTCTCCTCTGACCTTGACAGGCACATATGTAGTGCACAGACACACATGCAGGCAAAACACTCACATCAAAAAAAAAAAAAAAACTTGACAAATCTGACAGCAGAGGAAGTCTCAGCAGCGGATGGAAGCACCCAACCAAACAGGTGCTGCTGTGTGGGTTAACCTAACTTGGGTGGAAGGTTTCCGGGCATCCTCATAGTCCTGAGATGTTATAGAAATCAACCACTGATGCCCTTCATCAGCCAGTAAGTTCCTTTGGAGCAGACACAGTGTTTTTGATTTCCCAGAGGCTACAGAATGGTCACCAGATGGAAGGTGGTCAGTAAGTCTGTCTTGAATGATCCAGAGGATGAACAACTAAACAAACAGGAGTCTATCTCAACAAGATAAAATGATGAGGGTAACACTGACTAAACTGAGGGTAAATGAAGAGTGATGTTCACATTATAAACACAGCAAATGTAAAGTCCAGAGGATGCAGGAATCCAGGCTTAATCATAGATATATAGAGAGTTCATGGTCAGGAGATTGTTGCTCAGAAAGCTCAAACCCCTGATAAAACTTTAGATTTCATTTATTTATTCACCCATTTACTTATTTATGTGTGTGTCTGTTTGTGAGTGCATACACTTATGTAGATTACTTTTGTAAGGGTTCCTGTGGAGGTCAGAAGAGGGCACAGGATCCCTGGAGTTATAGGCAATTGTAAGCTGCCTGATGTGGGTGCTGGAAACTGAAACTCAGGTCCTCTGCAAGAGAAGTACACAGAGCCATCTCACTAGCCCCAGTGCACATTCAAATGCACATTGTTCTACATTTTACAGTGCCTGGATAGTTACACGTCCTGTTGCTCTGGATAGATGTTCCCTGGAGCACTGCATCATCGTTTCCAGTCACAACCATGATGGAGGAGGAACATTCAGAAAAATGAGGAACCTGAAAATTGTCAGGTTCCTAGGTAGAGGGAAGGATGGAGCAGAGCCTTTTCTTTATTTTTAAAACATATTTTTTCATCACACGTGTCGGGGGCTGGGAGGGATGTGCACAAACATGTGGGTGCCTGAAGAGTTAAAGATGTTGGATGCCCAGAAACTGGTATTAAAGGCCGTAATGATCCACCTGATAACAGATGCTGGGAGCTGAACTCAGGTCCTCAGGAAGAGCAATGCATGCTCGCCATTACTTGAGGCAACTTCCTTTGGAGAAACTTTTAGGATGAAATCACAGCCTTTCCATATGTATGAAAGACTACTGTAAGAAAAGATGGTCACTCCAAAAAATAAACAAAAACGCCAGAGCTATGACCAGCGGGTGAGGTACCAACAGCAGCTTTTGTCCCAGCCTGAGAAAGTATGGCCTTAGTGTTGGAGAGAGAGGGAGAGAGGGAAAAGAGAGGGAAGGGGGAAAGAAGGGAGGAAGGAAGAGGGACAGGTGAGACAGAGGACGGGGACAGACACAGAGAGAGGAATCCAGTGTATCTAACTGTGGAAGCCCCTGGCTTTGTCAAATGCTACTCCTGTGACCCTCTTTCGGGAGGGCCAGCAAGAAATGCCTACTGTGTTAGAACAAAGATGCCTGAGGTAAGTGCTCATTGGAAGGACCCCAACTCTCCCCACCCCCGTTGACCACTATGTCCTCAGAGAATATTATTTGCCTCTAACAATCAGATTTTTCTGAGGTTGAAGGGATATCTCACAGATCTAGGGGTGAGGTTCCTATGCCACCTGCCACGTGGCTGTAAACTGCGTTCATCAGATTCAAGTTACAACATAGTAATATTTTATAGGCAGCATATGAAAATGGGCCCGTATCAAATCCTTGCAAATGACTCTTTCATAGACACATCACATCCTTTCTAAGACTATAGGCGAACCAGGAAAAAAAATAGAATTTTAACCCACTGTCTCCTAAGCTTATTAATCCTAAGACACTAGGGCACTTGTGAGAAAAGAAAAACCCTGCACTGCCTCTTCTTCCGAGGAAGGTTTCAGCTTTTCACCCTACAACTCTGTGGTCTTTAGGCCTGTTTGGATCAGGCTGTTCACACCCGCATAATTTTCTAATGCTGCCACCAGGAGTCGCTGCTAGACCTCCAAAACGAAGCCAGAGGCATGCACCCCAGCCCTGGGGCCTTGCTCAAGAAGAGTTTGGATCTTTGTTGGAATAGGCAGCGAGGACTCAAATCTGTGTCCACAAGTTACAACTATTGGCAGATGAGTGACATTTCCAAAAGCAGGGTACTCACAAATACTGCGCTTTTCTGTTTGTTTGTTCCAGGTTTCCATTTTGACAGCATCTTTGAAAGCTCAGGAGAAAATCTCTTACTTGGACTTAGCAAGAATTGATGGCCCCCATAATATGAGAAAGCACATTTCCTTCGCAGCTATCTTTGAAACTAAGCACATTGGATTTCCCTCAGAGCCTTTGAGGACAGAGAGACTTGAAGAAGACAGAGTTGTGGTACAGGCTTTTCGTTCTAACCTCTTCTTACCCTTCATTTGTGAATCATGGATCTGCATTAGCTGCAAGAGGAACAATCCCATGACTGGATGGTGTCACAGTCAAGTGATGTTTGCAGGTCAATTGTTTTAATGGAAGAACTAAGTACTGCCTACAGGACTAAGGAAGGGGTGTTCCTGACTGAGCTGACAGAACTTAGGTCAGCTGTGCAGCAGTGTTCAGGAAGGGTTCATGGCTTTCCAGGCTCCTGGTGTGTCCCAGTTCTAAGAACTGTATGTCTTCATAAACAATACATCCCCATATCTTCAGGAAATGTACTCTCATGTCAGCTGGGTCCACTGTCCTTCCCTTCTTTTCCCTTCCCTTCCCTTCCCTTCCCTTCCCTTCCCTTCCCTTCCCTTCCCTTCCCTTCCCTTCCCTTCCCTTCCCTTCCTTTCCCTTCCCCACTTTAGGATATCATTCATTCATTCATTCATTCATTCAAAAGAAATAGGCATGGCAAAGCACACATTCCAAGAGCTACCTGGGTTTATAGTCATTTCCCACATCCCAAAGGCTAGACAAAAGTGAAAGAAAACACAAGTTAGGGAGTTGTGAGCTGAAGGCTTCATAGGATAGGATGTGTATTCAGTCTGAAACCTTCAGCCTATGCGCTCCAGGCCAGAACCCTGAGTTCTGATGACATAGAAGCCACTCTTGAAGATCTTCTCCTAAGGACTACAGGGATGGCTCAGTAAAGTGCTTGCTGGGCTAGCATGAGAACCTAGCTTGGGATTTTCAGCATCCATGTTAGAAAGCTGGATGTAGTGGTGGCCTGCATCTATAGTCCCAGCACTGAGGAGGCAGAAGAGGGCAGATCCCTGAAGCTCACTAATGAAAGAGCCCTTCAAAACTAATATGGAGAGTGATTGGTGAAGACACCTCTCAATCTCTCTCTACCTCTACCGTTTCCACCACTGATTTACACACACACACACACACACACACACACACACACACACACCACATGTGTACTCTCAGGCACATGACACATATACACTTTCACCAGAAGAAGAAAGAGTGCTTCTTCCTGGAGCCTATTGTCAAAGAGCTAGGGAGGGTTGGGAGGAGCACATCACAAGGTTTGTGTTTTTGTTTTGGTTTGGTTTTGGTTTTGGTTTTTCAGGTCAGAGTTTCTCTATGTAACCCTGGCTGTCCTGGAGCTCACTCTGTAGAGCAGGCTGGACTTGAACTCAGAGATGCACTTGCCTCTGCCTCTTGAATACTGGGGAATGGGTTTGAAGGTATTCAGCACCACCCAGTTCCAGTGTATAGTATTTGTCCTATGGGCTTCAATGATGTCATCAACAGAGAGATGGGAATTTGGCTGAGAGCTTGGGAACCAAGACAAAGTGCAGATTACTAAACTGATTGACCTGGGACTCAAAACCAAAAGTATGTGTCAGCCTGATATGAGCACATGTGCCACAAGCTTGGCACATGGAAGCCAACTTTGTAGAGTCAATTTTCTCTCCTTTCACAAAAATGGGTTCCAGGGATCGAACTCGGGTTGCCAGGCTTGTGCAGCAAGTGTCTTTACCCCTGAAGCCAGCTCATCAATCTGTCTAATATAGCTTATTTCTACTCGGCAGGATGAAGTTACTATAGGAGACATCTGCCTTATTCCAAATGGGATTTTTCACTAGTGAAATTTCAAATACAGCAGCACAGGGAACACAAAATTTCCCAGCAGCATGGTTCAGTAGTGGCTACTATTTATCCATCCTTGCTTCTCTCATAATATTAGGATCATGCTTTGTTTGAAATGTCTCTTTAGCATTTTTTCTAACCTAGGAGTATTTAAAAGGCATTGACTATTTGGACATGGAAGTCTCACTAAAAAGCCCTGGTTAGCCTGGGATTTGCTGTGTAGATCAGGCTGGCCCCAAACTCAGAAGTCTGCCTGACTCTGCCATCCAAGTGTTGGTGTCAAAAGGTGTGTACTGGTTGATACTGGCTTCTTGAAGAGGCTATATGACAGTTGTCATGAAATCATATAAATTCTCCAGATTTATATGGTTTCCTCTGAGATCCACTGTTCTCTTCCACGTGTTTGCGACCCCCATGTTAGGTCTAAGGTTGACCATGCATGCACAGCCTCTCTGGTTTGTCTAGGAAGCATGGTGAGACTCCTTGATTTTGCCCACAGCCTAAGTATCTTCATCTGGGAATGAAGGGGGCAGCAAATGTGGGCCGGGAATCATGAGAAACAGAGCCCTCCTAGGGATTTGGCATGCTGCATGAGGGTGCAGACTTGTGTGGTCACCCCAGAACACCACTTGTCTTTTTCTGTATATAGATGTCTTGCTGGAATGTATATATGTGCACCACAGTGTGTGCCTGGTGCTGACAGAGGCCAGAATAGGGTGTCAGATGGCCCTGAGATTGGAGTTACAGTTGTGAGCTGCCTTGTAGGTACAGAGAATCGAACCTGGTTCCTCTGGAAGGACAGTCAGTGCGCTTAACTACTGAGCCATCTCTCCAGCCCCATTTATTTCTTAAAAAGTTAAAAATAGATTTACTGATAGCCAAGAAATTTAGCGTATGCCATGCCCAACCTGTAGCCCGTGGGCCACACACACCCCAGGATAAATATGAATGGGACCCCACACACAAGTGTATATTTCCTTAAAACATGAGGATTTTCTTTGGTGGGGGCTATATATTTTGACTTAATTATGCAGTTCTTAGCTGTGAACTTCATAGATGACATGTGGCAGTGCCAAAAGAATGATAGTGCTAGGATCCAGGAGAAATAAAAGCATGACTACACAAAGATCTAAAGGGCAGGCGAGATGGCTCAGCAGATAAAGCAGCCTGTCACAGAGCCCGAGAACCTGAGCCATCCCCCAAATCCATGTGGTGGAAGACGAACCTCCCCCAAAGCTGTCCTGACTGCTGCCTATGTGCTGTGGTACCCCCCCCCCACCCACACGCTCATACCCATCCACCCCCCAGACATGCTCATACCAATCTACCCCCCCAGACATGCTCACACCCATCCACATCCCCTCACACACACATTCATACTCATCCATACACCCCCCCATACTCATACCCCCTACCCCCCAAGAAGAGATGGATGTAAAACGTTTGCAAAAGAAATTCATTGGCCATTTTATATTTCAACAGCCCAGTTATAAAACATCACATGTAAAACAGAACACTTATGGGTCACTTTTCATGTAATAAATTAATGTCTTTAATTCTGTAAATTTTTGCATAGTAAGTAGAGTTCAGACACACAAGCCTACATAGTTTTAGTCAGAGGTACATTGTTTTTGTTTTGTTTTGCTTCTGTTTTTGAGATGGTCTCTCTACATAGCCCTGGCTGTCCTGGAACTCAGCATGTAGATCAACCTAGCCTCACCCTCACAGAGATCCACCTGCCTCTGCCTCTCAAGTCTCCTCCTCCCCACAGGGTTACATTGGATAGTGGTCCTCAGTCTGTGGGTCACAATGCCTACAGGGGTTGTCTAAGACCACTGGGAATCACACACTTCTGATGCTCTTAGGAACTGAGATACACAGACAGGTAACATGCAAGTAGTAAGGGGCCACAGCATTGGGAGGTTTGAGAATCACTGCCATAGGGTAGTAATTGCATCAAAATCACTTTAAATAGTTGCTTATAAGGTGTTTGTATGGGCCGGGCGGTGGTGTCACACGCCTTTAATCCCAACACTTGGGAGGCAGAGGCAGGCGGATTTCTGAGTTTGAGGCCAGCCTGGTCTACAGAGTGAGTTCCAGGACAGCCACAGCTACACAGAGAAACCCTGTCTGGAAAAACCAAAATAAATAAATAAATAAATAAATAAATAAATAATAAAAAAATAAGGTGTTTGTATTTTAATATAAATAAATGAATATTGATTTTGTTAAGGCACAGTTTCTTGGGCTAGAGAGACGGCTCAATGGTCAAGAGCACTGGCTGCTCTTCCAGAGGACTTGGGTTTGATTTCCAGCACCTACTTCTAAACATCTCTAATTCATTTCAGGGGATCCAAAGCCCTCTTCTGGGCTCCATTGTGCACGTTTGCTTGATGTTCACACACACACCGGGATACAGGTTAAAAAGGAAGACACGGTTTCTGACGTAGTCAAATACCCCAACTAAAATCAGCAGGAAATAAAACAATCAAACTCTTGATAATTTTACAATGCGCACACAAATATAAAAATATACAATCATTCAACATTATTTACAATAAAATGTATCATCCACTAGCAAAGAATTACGTTGCTAAACGTCAATAATCCTAATACAAACGGTAAAGCATGAGAAGATGAAGCAGGGACTGAGTCATATGGGCTCAAGTCCAGAGATAACGTGAAAGGACCGACACTTAAAGGCTGAACCTAAAAATCTTTTAAATTCGTATTGTGTTTATCTAGCAGAAATCAGTTTAGAAATTTCAGATCATCTAGTAAAAGGTTATTTTAATAATTCACTCACCTCTTTAAAAAAAAGATTCACTTGTATATATGAGTACACTGTCACTTTTCAGACACACCAGAAGAGGGCATCAGGTCCCATCACAAATTGTGAGCTACCATGCCAGGAATTGAGCTCGGGACCTCTGGAAGAGTAATCAGTCCTTAACCACTGGGCCATCTCTCCAGTCGCAAGCCAATCATCTTTTAAACATACTTCTGGTGATCTCTCTATAAATCCCACAAGCAGAATTTTTTTTTTTTAGTTCCAATTTCCAGAATTCACATTGAAAGTGTCAGACCCAAACACCTTTCCTGAATGGAAATTCAGAATTCACGTTTTGTCAATAACCTTAGTTATTTATAATGAATATTAACTAATTTATTGCATCACTTCACCTTTTAGTTAGGTTTTGCTGAGTTAATAAAGACCTCTGGAATCAGTTTTTCTTCAGCCTCAAATGCTACAGTTAAATTCCTCCATTTTTGTTAACTTTAAAAATAGAAAGTTGCCCCACTGTGGTAACACACGTTGGACTTGTAGGTTTTTCTTTTTTTCCTGTTGGAGGGGAGGTCACAAGGGCCAGGGTGGACATAGAAGGACTGAGAGGTGGGTGTGGTCAGGATGTATTACGTGAAATTCCCAAAGAATCAATTCAAATATGTTGAAAACAAAGGAAGAGAAAAAACAAAAGCAAAAGCTTCTGTACATTGATGCAGTCCAAACACTGTCCCTCAAACAATCACAGACACACACACACACTTTTAGTTAGACTTAAGTGTAGTAATTTTGGTGGTGGTCACCAGCAGATACAAGGGAAACTGGGACCCTCTCTTTGGATTCTTAGTCTGTTAGTAAAGAACTTAAGAATGGACAGAAATGGAAGTGGGAGGTAAGTTTTATTAGTGCTTAAAAGAAAAACCCCAAAATAGGCAAATAGTAAATAGGCAAGCTGTAAGTTTTGGAGACTGCCCAAGGGAGGAGAGTGGAACGGGGCGAGGGGTGGGTTGGGGTAAAGTCGCACTGCTCAGGCCAGCATGGAGGTCAGACATGGTGTGTGTCTCTGTGTGTGTGTGTGTGTGTGTGTGTGTGTGTGTGTGTGTGTGTGTGAAGTCGCACTGCTTGGGCCAGCACGGAGTAACATATTACACTATACCAAGATCCTAAATATCACACTAATTCAATGGGCTTTATTTGGCCGTGACATCAGGGTGCCAGTCACTACCAGTAGAACTAGACACGTTGTTAACTGAAGTATTTATACCAACAACCCAATGGCTCATGTGCCACTGTCTAAATAGCAATGTGTGTGTGCGCATGTGCGTGTGCGTGTGCGTGTGCATGCAATGCTGGATCTGAGTGTAACATGCTTGAATTTCATAGCTCAACCATTTCTCAGCTGCATATCCTAGGCTAAGATGACCTCGTTTCTAACAGCAGAGGCCTAGAGGGTGGACTGACAAGAGCAGAGCTGCTTCCCGGTGTAGGAGGCAACCCTAATGCTTTTCTGAACAAGATCTAGAAGAGGGAACCTGGAGAAACTTTATTAAAACTGCTAGGACCTGAATGCACAGCCCTGGGCAACTTCACAAACCTGCAGAAGGTAGCCAGCATGAGACTGAGAATTGAGACAGTCTGAGATTAGAGTTCCAATAAGAGGTGATGCTGAATCGGTCTGACTGGGACACAGAGTGAGCCCTTTCGGAGCCTCCTCTTGCAGCTGGTGATGTAGATGGCCTCCAGGTTTGGTATGCAACAGATGATTTGGACCTATTTCATGATGAGAATGGAGAGGTTCACCGACCAGAAACTGGATGCCTCGTGCACACCTCCCTCTCCCACTGGTTAGTCAAACAAACAAACAAACAAACAACCACATAGATGCATATAATCCCACTAGTAGGGCTCCATGAGTCTGAAGAAACAATTAAGCAGAAAACAACAAGCTTTTGGGCAAGAACCCCCCAGAGACTATTGAGCCAGTGCCCAAATCCACAGCAGTGGTTCAAGGACAACGAATCCTAGACCAACAGCAATGTGAAGAAGTAATACAGAAGGCATCTGAGGCTGTGTGACTTGAGTCTGGGCTATTCAACTGTAAAACAATGAGCCAGAGCTAACTCACAATCACCATCACTGCATCCCCAGAAGCAGAATAAGGTGACTCGCAGACCATAGAGACTGCTCAGTCAAAAGTCATGGAGGAGATCTGTGACCCACCCCCAAAATAAAAACCTTCTAATAAAGTCACCAACGGGCAGATCAAAAGCCTTGCATACAAAGAGAAAGGCAATTCTCCACCATGTTGAGGAAATAAAACAAAAGTTATCAGCAACGACTTGGTCTGCACATGTAGGAACTGAAGGCACCCCAGGATCCTGTTAGCCTTGCTTGTGCTCTCAAGCCTGGACCTCTCTCAGGGAAGGAACCTCTCTCCCCAAACAGACAAGAGTAACTGCTGGTACTTCCACGGGTGAGGGAAGCTGTCCTGACTTTCTCTGTCAGTTTGGCATGGTGCAATCAAAAGAGAAAGATCGCTTGTTTATGTCCCAAGAACTAAGGTGGAGGCAGGGAGGCAGGGGTGGACAGATTCTACCAGAGATCTCTTTAACACCCTTGATTTTTCTGTTGCTAATGATTCATCAGAACTTATGTGACTCCACAGGACCCCAGAAGACCAACACATCTCAACCTTTACTGTGATATAGCAGACACCTAGATAGTTCAAAAGAACTCAAAATTGGAGCAAAATAGCTTCCAAATTGCCAAGGCCTGTCATGGAAGTTATGCAATAGCTCAGAGGGTTCAACAAAAGTTCAGTGGCTCAGAAAACTCTGAAAGACAAAACCAAATGGTTTTGACACTCAAATGGTTAAAAAGGTCTGACCACCCCACCATCACCACCACCACCACCACCACCACCACCACTACCACACACACAGACCAAGGAAAGGGAGACAAAGCCCCAGTCCCAGTGATCAGGGAGAGACTTACCCAGAGTCAGTTTCTTAAGAATTCAAAACAAAGTTCAGATACTCATTTCTCTGTTTCACCAAATTGAGGTAAAAACCAGATGACTCCAGCTGGAGTGGGAGTAGTTGTTCCTGGAGTAAAATGACTTCAGCAAGTGTCTGGGTTACTTAGTCACTCTCCTCCATCCTGGGTCAACTTCCTGCTGGTGGCTGACACCCCAAATGGGTGTTTTCTTCTGGTCCCAACTTGGCCAAAATTACTACTAGTAGTCAAACTGCAGGTCCTGGCAGCTATACCAAGCTGTTCTGGGTAGCTGTCTTCAAAAGATGAATTCAAGAGACAGGTAATAATGAAAATTAAGAAAAGATTGGTTCCACATTGGGAAGAGTCACAAAAAAAGAGGTCCAGTGTCCCACCTCCAGGCCTTCTTCAGGTCCCTATCAAATGTGATAAGGGCCTTTCCAGAAACAAAAGGAAGGTGACTGCCATAATCAGTATCTACACCTCCTGCAGGACTCTGACAGGACACTGTAACAAAGATCACTGAGTCAGAATGTATGTTACCATAGAAAGGATACAAGGCGACTAAAATGTAAAGGGAAACCTATGAAGGCTATGTAAGGATGCTCACTCTGCTGTGCTCAGCCTTTGAATATGAGTTCTATGAATCCGGTGCCATGATGGATAAATGCTGTTTCCTGGCAGAAAGGCTACATGTCCCATCTCTCTACAAGAGAACTCCACAACAAAAATAGGAAGCAAAGTGCGGCCAGATTGAGTCCAGGTTGCGGTGTGGTCCTGTTCATCACTGACAAGATCATTATCTCTACTGTCATTTTTCTTTTACAAGGGAGTCCGAAAAGTTGTCAAAACTATGCGGAATCTGCTTCCTGGAGACAACTTCCCACTGCTTCTTGTTGGTACCAAGACTTCAGTCTTTTTCTTCTTTCAGTGAGACAGGAGAGTAGAAACTGAAAAAAACTATATCAGGATTAACATTGGAAAGTAGCCAATTTGCAGAGGAGGACAGACATGATACAGGAAACAAATCCTCAAGGAGTATAAACAGCAGAGACAGTTCTGTACAACAGCAAGCCAGTAGGGGGTGGGATGAAAGTCCGTATACTGCATGGCCTGGCGCTTTGGGGACTCATCTCTCAGCTCACTGGGTCACATTCACTCTTGGAATACAAATAGCTAGTTAAGAAAGGAAAGAGCCCATGTCTAACTTGAAAGGCATACCAGCTACTGGGATTTTCAAGTAAATTGTCCTGTTTTTCTCTTAAGTGCAAATAAAAAAAAATGTCTTTTGAGTTTCATTTCGAGCCTATTTCTAAATTCCTTTAATAATGAGACTAAACAATCCTCAAAGGCAATCGGTTTCCCCAGTGACGACAACTCAAGATTCTAGGGAAATTCTCATTTCTTGGGGACCACTGTTTCAATAGTTTGATAGCTAAAGGACGGGGCACAAATGTCTTTTTAGAATATCTTCATTCCTTCAAGGACATGGCTCATAAAAGGGTTAGAATACTGGAGAAGGGGAAAAGCTTCTAAAGAGGGGGTGGGCTGGCTTTGTGATACACATCTTTAATCCCAGCACTTGGGAGGCAGGAGGATCTCTCTGTGTGTGAGAGAGGCCAGCCTGGTCTACACAGATTGCTCCAGGACAGCCAGGACCACATTGAGAGACCCTGTCTCAAATAAAGTAAAGTAAAATAAAATAAAAAAAGAGACAGGGGCTTTGGAAGTTCCCAGAAGACATTGTAGTTCCCAGAAAGCATCGTAGTTCACAGAAGGCATCATAGGACAGTAAAAAGTGCACACAAGCACAAAGATGAAGTGCTGAGAAGAAAGGTGATCTGAACCCAGCTCCACTTAGGGCTTCTCCCACAGGATGTGGGGTTGCCTCCCAGCTCAGATTGTTGTTGTTTTAAGAAGAAGTCCGACCGCAGCTCAGAACAGACCACTCCAGACCATGTGGTTCCTGGGGGGAAAAGATTTATTCAGGAGATGGGGCAAAGGTGGGGAGAGGAGAGAAGTAGAGGCCGGCCATGACCACGTGGAGAGAGAGGAAGGTGGGGGAGGGGACAGAGAGAGAGAGGGTGTAAGAGCGGGGTAAGAGAGGAAGAGAGCAAGAGAGAGAGGAGGGGGCAAGCAGCCCCTTTTATAGTGGATCAGGCTACCTGGCGGTTGCCAGGTAACTGTGGGGAGGAGCATACCTGGCTGTTGCCAGGTAACTGGGGAGGTGGAGTTTAACACAGATGGCTGTGGCCAGTGGCTGTCTTGAGATCAGAGCACCAAGGTGAAAGACTGACTCAGGAGGTTCAGGAGTGAACTATACAGAGAGAGGTGGTCCCACCTTGACGGCTGGGAGCTGACTCAGAGCAAACTGAGTATCCATTAGGAAGGGAAAGGTCCCTCGGCGGGGAGTCTGACCAACGAGCTCTGAGTTGGGTGCTTTATAAGGGCTCTTGGGTCCTTGGGTCCTTCAATTTCCCCTATCCATCCCACCCAGGTATCCACCCCTGGGCAAACATTTCTTTCCCACTGTAATTCTGCCACAATGTTTCTTGGGAACAAAGAGCAGCCTTCAAAAGAATCCAGCCCCTGCCAGGTGTGGCAAATGCCTTTAATCCTAGACAGGGCAGACAGATCTCTGGGTTCGAGGTCAGCCTGGCCAACTGAGCGAGTTCCAGGGCAGGCAGAGCTACACAGAGAAACTCTGAATTGAAAGAAAACTACAAAAAAAAAAAAAAAAAAAAAAAAAAAAAAAAAAAAAAAAAAAAAAAAAAAAAAAAAAAAAAAAAAAAAAGGAAGCAGCCTCTGCTTCTCTAATCTGCCTGTATCTCACCTCACCCCATCATAGTCCATCACTGAGCTAAGCCTAGGTTGTAACCTGAATGCAGGACCCTGGAGGCAAGAACTGAAGCATATAGGGCCAGGGGGGAACACCTGTTACCCCAGCTTACTTGGCCACCTTTTTATGTGCTGTCTGCTGAGAGATGGCCATGGCCACAGTGGGCTGGACCCTCCCACCTTAATCAACAAATTAAGAAAATGTCCCCCTAGATATGTCCTCAGGCCAATCCAATAGAGGCAATTTCTCAGCTGAGGGCCCCTCTTCCCGTGGTTAATTTGACAAAAACCAACCAGCACAGCAAGGTAACATGAATCTTCCAAAAACTCATGACCTCAGTTCCCAAATTCAAAGGTACCGGGACAGACAAAATGTCATCTTGATCTTCTCCAAATCTCTTCTTTACTAGTGAGACGTGACGATGAGAAGAATCGATAAAAATCAGGGCAGAAATTAATGAAAACTAAAAAAAAACCAAATACAAAAACTGATTTTAAAATGTTTCCTTTAGAATAATGGTAATCAAGATTGACAGGTTCCCTAGCCAATCTAACCAGAGAAGAGAAGACCCAAGTTAATAAAATTAGAGGTTAAAAGGGTTTTTTTTATTATTTTTTATTTTTTTAAAATATGACAGATTCCAGTGAAATCCAGGGCATTATTGGGGAACATTTTGGAAACATACTTTCCTGGAGGGGGATGGAACCCTGAAAAATCAAGAAGAAATGGATAATTTCCAAGGTACATGTGGCCGACCAAAGTTAGATGAAGAATATGAGAACAATGTAACCAGTTCCCCAAGAAGCAGTGTGCTGAGGCAGCAAAGAAGCCTCCCAACAGGGGAAACCCAGGCCAAAGAGAGCTGCTGCTGACTGCTGCCAGATCTTCGATGAACCACTAACATCCATGTTCTTCAAACTATTCCGAAAAGAGAAGGACGCCAGCAAACTGCTTCTGTCCTAGCAACGCTACAAACAGGATGTGGACACAGCAACACAAGACAACTACAGACCAAGTTCCTGGTGAACATTGACAAAATCTCTCAACCAAAAGGAAACCAAATTCAAGAATACACTAGGAAATTCCTACACCAGTCCAAGCTGGTCTCATTCCAGATGCAAGGATGGTTCAGTATTTGCAGATCAGTCAGTGTGATGGTTAAGGATGGAAGTCATCTCATTTCAATACATGTAGAAAAGGCCGTTGGTAAAGTTCAACAGTCCTTCATGATAAAAGCCAAGAAGAAGCTGGGAATAGACAGAACATATGCCAGCATTCCAGATGCTATAATATGACAAACTTATAGCCAACATTATACTAAATAGGGAAAGGCTGAATGCATCTCCTCTAGAATTAGGAACAATGGGCTGGAGAGATGGCTCAGTGGTTAAGAGCACCAGCTCCTCTTCCAGAAGACCTGGATTCAATTCCCAGCACCCACATGATGGCTCACAACCATCTGTAACTCCAGCTCCAGGGGCCTTCTGGCCTTCATGAGCACTGCACATATGCGGTCCACAAACATACATGCAAGCTAAACAGCCATAAACTTAAACCCAGGAACAAGAAGACAAGGTCCTGTTACATTTAGTATATATAGCGCCTTTTGTGAGCTCTACAGTTGGCTGTGCAGCCTTGGGAGACCTCAAGAAAATAAAGCCTGGCAGCAAGATGTGGGTCCCAGGGAAGGGAGCTATTTATAGACTGTTCAGATCCTCTCTTATCTCTGCTGCCTTCTCTACTAGGGTGTGAGGCAGCAGCTGTGTGCTCTTACTGACACAGCTGAGAGCTGCTCCTGACACTGTGCTTTCCCTGTGACATTGAACTGTTCCTTCAAACTGTGAGCCAACATACACTCTTCCCCCCTTAAGCTGCTTCCCACCAGTCATCTGCTCACAGCAATTCAGAAGGTAGTTCAGATGTGCCATCTCTTGGCTCTCAGTACACAGCTCCCAAATTCTAATTAGAATAATATGAGAAACAAAGGAGACACAAATGGGAAAAGAAGATGTGACGTTTTCTCTGTCTGCGGATGACACGATCTTATTATGCTTAATCTTAAACTGTCCCTGAGAATATTTAGATCGCATAGACATTTTCAACAATATAGGATGTAAAATCAATGTACAAAAATCAATAGCTTTTTTTTTGTATGCCGGTGATCAACTTACAAAAGAGAAAATCCATTCGTGATAGATTCAAAAATTAAATATGAGGAATAAACATAACCAGAGATGTGAATGACATCTACAGTGAAAACCAAAACACTGAAGAAAAAGACACGAGAAGATGGGAACCCCCCGCTCCCAAGCTCATCCTCTGGCAGTGTGGTAGAGCTAGGTGCGCTCAAAGTCATCCACAGAGTCAGTTCAACTCCCACCAAAAGTCTAGCATTGTTCATAGCTAGAAAACAAACACAACAAAGCTAAAGACCATCATCCTAAAATAATATGGAAGCACCAAAGACCCTGAGTGGCAGAATCAGTCTGGTGTGGGAGCAATGCTAGAGGCACAAGAGCTAACTTCAAACCACACTGCGTTCGAGAATTGATGGTGAACACTGTAATAAGGAGTCCCTCAGGGCACCCAGATCAATTTCCCTTCTGGTAAGGTCATTGGCCTCTGTGTTGTTACCACCATAGTCCACCAAGCCCAGAACCAGTCAGGGTGTGTGGTTCTGCTGCTCACCTGCTCAACTATCGACTGTGGATAGTAAGAAAATAAATGTAGAGTCTCTCCACAGGGCTGGGCAGTACAATGGGCTAGGCTACCAGTGCTCATTCAAGCACTAAGACACTGGAGGGAAGCAAGCCAACATTTATACAGACTCAAAATCATGGGACCATTTATGGAGGAGGGGAGACCATTTTAAAATGAAGAAATTCTCCAGCTTTGAATGGCAACCTGGAAGCTCTCCCAGGTGGCAGTAGCCTGTCAGCAAAGGAAACCAACTAGCTGGTCAAGCAGCCAAGAGGAGACTGGCAACAAGTCAAACTCCTTTACAAGCCTGGAACCAGCCTTCAAGGTCCTGCTCGAACCAGAATTGCCCCTTTCTCCACAATGTTCCAGGGAAGAAGACCAATGAGCAGGGGATGAAGGTGGGATTAAAGTGATGAGAGCCTGGTGGAAGCTACCAGACTAGAGTCTCTTCTTTTCTAACATGGTGTGACCTAATGCCATGAAATGACCCACCTTAGGAAACCTTTTGAGTCTATTATTTCATACCTAAGTATCCCCCATTCCCCAGTGTGCCCAAATCAGTGCTACATGTGTGGCATGTACACAAAATAACACCAGCCAAGGGCCTAGGTCTGACCCTGGGGTTCAGGCAATGGGAGCGGTTCCTCTCAAAGAATCAGAGGTAGGCTTCACTGATGTCAAGCCTTGTAGAGGCTCCAGAGAAATAGCTGCTGGTATTAAATGCGAACCTAGTCAGGATGGGCTTGAGGCCTTTCCCACGAACACCAAGAGAGCATGACACCTGACCGAGGCATTACCCAGAGAGAGAACACACAGATAAGACAGCCCCTCATCATCAGGTCTGGCAATGGGCCTGTATTTGTGTCAGCAATAGTTCATATTCTGATCAAGACTTTAGAGGTAGACCGTTAGCACCACACTGTTTATAGGCCTTAAAGTTCAGGCATACTTGAGCATATGAACTGGACCCTCAAGACTATTTTAGCTGAGCCTTGGCAGGAAACCCAGTTGCCTTGGGTTATGTAAGCACAAGCCCTGTTCTGAACCCAGTGTCCTTGGAGCCCCTCGGGTTATTCTTCTTTTGAGGTCCTATAGGGGAGACCTCCTTGGCATTAGGAGAACTGAAAGGAGATCCCTGGCATGTAGTTGGCCTGGAGATGTCCTGACGCCTCCAGGCTCTAGGAAAAAACTCTGTGTCACATCACTTTGGTGATCCTAGAAAGGACCCTGATTGTTTTAGGAAATTGGTCGCATGCCTACAAGCCAGGAAACAAGAGCCTTGGTAAAAATTGGAAAAAAAGAACCCTTTCCAATCCATTTTAAAAGGTCCTCCTGTGGAGATTCTGGTTATTCCATTGCTGGTAAAGTCACAGGTGTCACTCCATGGATCCACCACCCTTGGGCTAAAAGGGCAGCAGCACTCTTCCAATAGCAGGAGACTCAGACTGTTTTTTGAAAAAGTCCACAACATCTCTAGGTCACTTTCTATAAGCAATGGGGCCCATCTAGGAACGTCAGCACTGCTTTGGCCACAGCAGAGATCCACTAATCTACATCATACAATAACTTGGTCGAAGCTGGAATTTCTTCAGCCTTGTTCCAGTCACAAACCTGGCAGTCACCTGGTCTACTTATGGCAGAAGCCTGGGGATTTCAAAGAAGGACACTTGGGAATTAGGGCCACGATACCATCATGTTCCATTGAGACTTGTCATAGTAAGTTTGTTTTTTGTTCCCAGTGACTGCAACCAGGCACAGAAGATTGTCTTAGCAATGCTTTAAAAATCATAAATTTGATAGGTCTATTTAAGAGAATTGCTTCTTTTGTTGTTTTTTTTTTTTTTAAATATTTATGAATATGAGTGCTCTGTCTGCATGTACGCCTGCACACCAAGAAGGAATCAGATCTCATTATAAATAGTTGTGAGATGATGCCATGTGGGTGCTGGGAGGTAAACTGAGGCCCTCTGGAAGAACAGCCAGTGCTCTTAACTGCAGAGACATTTCTCTAGTCCCACTTTTTGTCTTATTTTTAAAAATAATGTTGTTATGGTACTAGGCCAGACCCCTTATCCACTTGTGCATGCCATGATACCATCACCCTTCTGGGACAATGATATTGATGTGTGAGGCCCTCCTATTGTACTCATGAAAGACAGTTCTGTCACATGGTCACACCTGAGTATCTACTCTTCCGATTTCCCACTTAATGAGCCTGCTCGTGTCCTTAAGCCAATTCCGTTTGACCAGCCTGTTCCTATCCCTAATCCTCTCCTCTCCTTGTTTCTAAATCAAATGTTTGCATCGCCACCATGTACCTCTGCCTATCCCCATATGCCAAATACATCCTACGAGGTCTTCTCCCATTACAAATAGGGCAACTTACACATGAGATCTCACGACCATCTATAGAGATCAAAACACAATACCAGAATTTTCCAGATAAGACCTACCCTCCCACTTCAGGCTCCATCTGTTGAAACATGAATCCAAACTACCCACCCTTATCCTAACTCAAATTAAAGCAGGTTCACCATCTAGACCCTCTCCTGTACCATATTCTAAACACAATTTCTCCTCAGTGAAGCTGGCCCCCACGTGGGAAAGCACTGCTTTGTTTATACTTGGAAACTCTTTGATATTTGATCACACCAGTAGAACTGAAAAATGTAATTTCAAAGGGGTCACTGACAGACCCCTCCATGTGTCAAACCTGTTGGGAGGGGAACTGAAGTATTTCGGGGGGCTCCTACATGAGGTGCAAAAGACACAAAGCCCATAGAAGTGATCAGTGATCAAAGTGGCCAAAGCAACGACAATTCGTGCCTTGTACTGCATTCTCCCTACACAGATTGCCTGGGGTTTTCCCCACCAAGGATTCTTTTGTATGTGGAGTGGGTAGATGCTTATGTTGTTTACCTAATCATTAGAAATTAGGTAAACCTTGATTTTCTCCCTCTCAAGATGGACATGGTCCCTAGTAACCAAATCTCAGCCTTTTTCCCGATGGTACAATTCTAGTTAAAAAGAACCATCCAGTTCATGCCGTTATTGGTTGGGTTAAGCATTATATCTGGAATAGGAGGCATTGCTTCATCAGACACCTTTAGTCAACAATGGTCCAGGCATATGACAGATGGCAGGGTCTCTTGGCTGTAGTAATATGCTGCTTCTGTGTGAACAAGTTAGGAGTAGCCAGGGATATGGCCCAGTAAATAAGAGGACAGATTACAATGAGGAAAAAAGAGCTAGCTGGTTCCTGAAGTTATCAGAGCAACAGCTGGAGTTGGGTTTCCTTCTCCCATTGCATGGGTTTCTCCTCATGATTTTTTTTTAAAGCTTTTTATAGCACTTCTGTTTGGTCCCCGCATCCTTAACATTCCCACCTGATTCATTCCTGCCTATATGAACGTCAGCAAACTTCAGTCATTTGTCTGCCAACCTGTGGGACAAGAGGACCTAGGAATTAATTGATGCTTTATCAAGGTATGAAGGCATCAGAAGAGGATTAGAAAGAGTGAACACCTTTCTTCACTAATGGCTGTGTTGTGCTTGGCTTCTATAATCCTGCTGACTTGCAACATCAGCAAGAAATCTTCCATAGCTTAGGAAACAGACGCTGGCAAAGCAGCTGCTCTAACCTAATTACTTCCATTTCTGTAAATACGTTTGCTACAGAAAGAACTCCTGTTCATGGCACTTAGTTACATAGCCTAACATTCAAACCCATCAGTAACAGAAAAGCCCAGAAACGATGCTGAGGGGCCTTTAAATTAAATAAGAGGAATGGCAACAGGTCTGAGTCCAGTTTCTCAAGAATGTGTCTCATCAGCTGCATCTGCTGGCATGTTAGAGCTGAGTTCTACAACCTAGTGCTGTTTGATAATCTGATTTCTGCAACACTTTCACTAATTAAATGTCCCAGAGAATTTGTTTTTTGTTTTTTGTTTTTTTTCAACAAATTGTAATGGTTTGGTTTTGGAGGCCCATAAGCCTCTTTTCTCACAAAAGTTTTAAACAGTAGTTCTCAACCTGTGGGTTGTGATCCCTTTAAAGGTCAAATGGCCCTTCCACGGGGGTCACCTAAGACCATTGGAAAGCACAGATATTTACATTATGATTCATAACAGTTGCAAATAGTTTCATGGTTGGGGGGTCACAGCAACATGAGGAACTGCATTAAAGGGTTGCACTGCACCATTAGGAAGGTTGACAACCAGTGGCTTAGAAGACATCAGGAATCTATAAGACACTTGATCTTTTATTTTATTTTTTTTTTTGAGAAATTAAAAAGGCATGTATATGCATATATATATTTCTACAAGTTCAAAATCTACAACCTTCTCTAAGATTTGGCCAGATAGGGTTGGAATTTTCAGGAAGCCACATGGCAATACCAGCCAGCAATATTTCTTTTTTGTCCTATTTCTGGGATTTTCCTTTTCAAAGAAAAAACTATCTCTACTTTCAGGCTCTGGAGGACATGCCCAGGATGCCTTCTGTAGATCCATTACCCAAAACCATGTGTGATCACGGAGAATTTCCTTAACTGGGGACATGGATGGAGGACTATGACAATCTGATTAATAGTTTCCAGTTCTCAAACTAGCTTTTATAATTCACCCATTTCTGCCTGGAGGATTGGAATGCTGCAAGAAGACACAGGTTCCAACAATCCATCTCTAATTAACCCCTCTATTCCAGGTTGTCACCTAGTCAATAGGGTTAAGATAGCCATGGCTTTAATCTAACACATTGGTGATTTTGTTTTTGCAGTGGAGGTGGGGGGTTCAAAATACAGGATTTCTCTGCATAGCCCTGGTTATCCTAGAACTTGCTCTGTAGACCAAGTTGGCCTCAAACTCCAAGATCCACCTGCCTCTGCCCCACATCCCCCAAGTGCCTGGATTAAAGGCATGAAACATCACACCCAGCTATTTGTTGGTGTAATTTTTAATCCCCTCTGCTGCTCTCCTTAACCCATACTAGAGGCTCACATTTTCTTTCCTCTGGGAAATTAATTATCACTTTCTGTTTTCTTTAGACTCAAGTCTAACTCCACCTCACAATCAAGTAAGTCCAGCCCTATTAGTTCCCGTGACAGCGACAGACAAGAGCAACTCTTCAGTTAGTCATCTCCCAATCTACTCTTTTCAAATAAAAATAGAATTTGGCAACCCTTCCTTTTATCCCAGGTGCTATCAACTTTTTCCTGGAAGGTTTAGGCCTCCCGGAACCCACCCACCTTGGGATGGTAGAGCAGATAACAGTGTGCAGCCTAGGGAATCCACCAGAAAAGTAATTTCCTCTCCCTCTGGTCCTACTCTCAAAGTTATCAAGGGTTCCCAGTGGTATCTGGTTAAAAATAAAAGACCCCTAAATACCCAATCCTCATCAAAGGTTATAAGGAAGATGATGTCTTTCTTCTTTTGACATTCTGGCTATTTTCCTCTCGAGCGAGCTGTTTGTCCCATATTCACATCCAGAAATGTCTTAGGAGTCCTTATGTCCTCGATATGCCTCTGAGGGGTGTCTAGAACCCCTGTTCTCTCCTCGGAGGAGTCATCATCTAATTTCTTTTAAACTACATCTCCTAACACCACAGAGATCACAATGTTTTGTTCCTGTTCTTCCCTCCTCACAAACCCTTTCTGAGTCTCAACAGACTTCTTGGGTCACACACCTGCTTTTGGAAACGTTTTGGTCTTCAGGAGAACCCTTATACAGTGGACCATGAAGAGGCCTTGGCCTGATGGCAGTCCTGGGTCTAGTAGAGAACATTTTTTCATTTGTACCCCTAGCCTTTTGCCTCTTCTTCTTCTTCTTCTTCTTCTTCTTCTTCTTCTTCTTCTTCTTCTTCTTCTTCTTCTTCTTCTTCTTCTTCTTCTTCTCCTCCTCCTCCTCCTCCTCCTCCTCCTCCTTCTCCTTCTTCTTCTTCTCCTCCTCCTCCTCCTCTTTTTCCTCTTCCTCCTTTTTCTTCTTTCTTCTTCTTTCTCCTCCTCCTCCTCTATCTCAGAAATATTTTGTAACTTAGGTGTTGATTTCCTAATGCCCTGAAGAACTCATGTGAGAAGAGCTTGCGTCTGAGTTCTGTTGTGGAGACTATTATCACATTCAAGATGTAAGTTTGAAAAACTTTCTTATGCCTTGGGAACTCCTCTGAGATGAGGGGTTGTCTTTCCCAGATAGCCAAAGCTGTTCTTCTAATCACTTCCTGCAAACCAATGGTCAATGGACACCATCTCAGCCCACACATAAAAACTAGGACTTGAAAGTCAGTCCAGTAATTCTGTAGACCCAGGGTATCTTCCAAGGGGGTTTTGTGTTCCTCTTGAAACTTCTGACTTCTGTGTTGATGAGCAAGATGTTTATAAATAAATTCATTCACTCCTTGTTCATAAGAACAACCCCAGTGTGTGAAGTTGCTGATGTCTGTGGAGCTGCCTGCCCCTTTCGTTTGGAGACCTCTCCGAGTGCCCTGTCATTGGTTCGATCCTCGCAGAATTGCCATTTGTCTTTTCTGGTGACTTGTGCAAAGACCAAAGTCAGGCAGCTCTGCTGCCCAAAGATGGGAGAAACATATCTTCAGCTCTCCCAGAGCCTGAGGGGTTGTCTCCCCAAATACAGAAATTCTACGGAGCAACCAGTTTGTAAGGATTGGGGACCCACAGTTCATAGTAGTGTATTTAGGAGACTTCACATAGCAAAAAGCAGGTAGTTTTGGTTTCTGCAGAACTGAGTGCCAGCCTTTAAAAAAGGAATAGGGATGGGGGTGGGCGTGGGGTGGGGGCGGGATGTGGATTATGTGTGCACTTGGCAAGGGGAGAGGATGGCTTTTATAACCCTGAAGGTCCAGATCTCTTCCCCCCTTTCCTTATTAGCTGAGTAATGGGATGGTAGTAAAAATCTTACCCACCAATTGCCACATATGTTTGCATTTTCTCAACAAAGACCACAAGCAGGCTCATCTGTACATTTTATATTCTGTGTATTTTAAAGCTTCTGGAGGCATAAATTTTGTCAGTTTGTAAGCCAATAGGCAAGCTTGGCTCTTCATAATAGTCCACCCTCCACGCTTCCTCTGGGTAGAGGCTAGCTAGACTAGCAGTCACCATCAGGATTCTAGTGTTTTCTTCACCTGTAGCTGCACTTCAAGGCACATTTGTCTTGAAGATGGACCCTTAGTTATATCTTATCTCTTAAAGCACAGTATCCTAATAGCCAAAACATGTTATTCGCACAACAAAAATAGGCACATAAACCAGTAGAATTAAATAGATACAGGCACCTGCTCTTTAACAAAAAGGTAGGAAATATACATTGGGGTAGAAAAGCCCTCTTTGGCAATGGTACTGATAAACTTGGGTGTTCTCCTGTTAAAAAAAAAAAAAAAGAAAAGAAACTAGATTCACAGCTGTCATTCTGTCCAAAAATACAACCAAAGATGGAGCTGCAGAGAGTCTCTCCTGCTCGACACAGTAGATGCATCCTGTGGCAGGGGGACAGAAAAGGCCAGATGCTTTGTAATGTTATACTCTCACAAGAACTAATGTATTCTGTGACTAATTTTGAGACTAAAATAGTCTCACAAGACAAGAGATAAGTCCCTCTTAAAGGTCCCAGTGGCACCAAGGAATCACGGTTCCCCTTTGTGGGTTCTTACTTTTACTGATAAAATAATCTTAAAACCATCTCAGAAGGAAGCTTAAGGACAATTTTGTTAGAATTTGAGAGAAAATCAACAGAGCAGGTAAGCTGAAAATCTTGGCAGTTTCAGGAAGTGGGTAGATAAGGGAAAAGGGCAGGCCTCCTGTCAGGCTGAGCATCAGAGGGCTGCAAGCATTGCAGAAAGGGAGGCTCCAGAGAAAACAGTGAGAAAGCCCAATACGTCAGGGCAAGCCCACTTAGGATTTTGACTGGTATCCAAAGAAGAGATAGAAAGGGCGAAAGGAAAAGCAGGCAGGCTTAGTGGTCACTAAAAGATCTGCAGACAACTTGTCTCAAAGGAGGGGCGGCCAGGATGTATGAATACATTATTTCATTAAGGGGATAATTATTCCTTCCTTCTCCTTAACATGTCAGGTGAATCGGCTTTCCTGAGGAATGGTTTCCTGACCAGGTGACGAGCAGGCCCATTTGGGGCTGCTCTCAGAGGAGGACATTATTCTCATCTTTAGGGTAGTTTAGAATGTTATGTCTCCACCCAGGGCCAGTGGTAGAACTCATGTCTACCCTTCTGAGCAGGAGGAAGTAGCCTTCCCTCACCAGGCCCCAATAAAGCTCCGATATCACCCACCTTTCCATATGGTAAAATGAAAGGTGGGTTTCAAAGTGAGAGGTCCATCCTCAAGGGCTTCCAAGCCTGCTAATGTCTGTCTGGCTGTCTAACACCGCCCCTTTCATTGCTTGTACCTTGACAGTGAAACCTCAATCTGAGTTTCACTGAAGACAAACAATAGCCAATGGACAAACAAAACTATTGTTTGGTAACATCTAGTGATTAAAAACTAATGGACATTATAGTCTATTAGAAAGTTGAAAATCGTGCTACCGTGAAAACCACTAAGCTCATTTCTGGTAATATATCTTAGAAAACAAAAAAATAATGTCTTAACAAGATATCTGAGCACCTATGTTCATGCCAGGACTATTCCCAGTAGCAGAGAGGTGGAAGCATGCCAGTGTCCACTAACGGAGAGCAGGCAAGCTATGCCGTATGATATGATGCACACACCCACAAAGCATTTCCTTCCAAATGTGCTGTTCATTTTAAGAGCTGAGGGAGCCCACAGTTTTTACTGGCAGTTGCAACTGTATTTATCCATTTTTAGTGTACAAAAACTTTATGAATATTACGTTTTTTCCAGTTGGAGTTGAGCTTCTCCTCATATGAAAATGCCTAATTTTGTGATGTTCAAGGGGCTTTGAAAAATGTAGTATTTTCTAACAAAGGAAATACTACACACACACACACACTTTAATCTCTCTTTAAATGGTTAAATTTTTACATTTAAAGGCTGATAAAGTATTTCATGTTTGGAGGTGATGCATTTCCTCACAGGTCTTGAGAAATAATGATGGCTCTGGAAGAAAACCACGAGGTCAAGCCCTGATTTTACAGATGAGGTCACTGAAGGGCAACGAGGTGAAGGGGCCTTCGCAGAGCCAGGCAGTTCATCAGAGTTTAACAGTAGCTAGTGTGCTGTGTCTGCCTTTCACATGTGCACATGAGCTTTAAACAGTGGGTACATGTCTCAGGTTCTCAGTATTGACCCAATCACACATAATCTATCCCACCACTAGAGGGCACTCACGTCCCTTGTGGAACCTTATACTCTAGTAGAACAGTGATGGGATTTCTGTTGATGAAATCTAAGGTTCAGATCCCAAGTTCTAGTTCTAAACCTTCTCGTGTCTGGGGTTTTGCTTTCTGAAATAAACCAATCTCTCTACACAACTCTTACACACATCTGTCTGTATGCAGCTTCTGGAGTTTTACAGACCACATACAGCCCAGTAGTATCTACACAGTATGGCTTCATAGTCCCAGATCTAAAGTTAGCTGGCAACAAAGTTGCTGGCTGGGTGTGAGCTGGACCATGAAGATGGCTTTTTTTCTCTGTGTTTGGAGATGATAGCCTTTACCTGTGGTGCTGTGGCTCTGGTGAGGACACCAGAGAGGTGTGACTGGGACCTGTCTGTTAGAAATCACACCTTCCTTCCCAGGCCCTTCACCCTTGTAGTACAAACAAAACTGAAAGCCACCCAGTGAGATAGAGAACCACGTCAAGGAGGGGGCTATCTTCCCGACGAGGGGATTTTCCCGGTTCTCTGAGGTGCCTGAGATCAACTGCTCCACCGTTTAAATCAAGAGTTGGTAACAGTCACCAGGCCACGGTGATACGTTGGCTGTGCTTGACATGAACCCCCTTCAGGAGGGTTGCTCATATGCGGTTCTCTTAACGAGGACCAGTCTGATGGCTTATGGCAAGATGCAGCCTTCCTGCTCTGTCTCCCCGCACCTCACCTCCTTGCTTCATTTTCCTTCATAGCCCTTACCACCGTCTACCCCAAATAGGTAAACCTTCCATCTCCAGGGCCAGGCAGCAAATATTTTGGGTTTCATGAGTCAGAGGGTTCCTTGGTCCACTGCTCAGAGTCCCCAAACAACCTAATGAATACGCATGTGTAAGACTGTCTTCCAATAAAACTTTATGGAGACACTGAAAAAAGCAGTAGAAGCATCAGTATTGGCAGCAGGGATGTTAGTGTCATCCACTAAACATAGGCAGGTGCAATCCTGTGCCCTCCCCCAGGCTGCCAGCCTGCCAGCCTGAGCAGGCCCAACACGAGACCAAATAACCATAGGACCTGGGAAGCACTGCATTGGAGACCCGCAGTCTGCCACAGGAGCTGAGTTGAATAGATTGCCTGCTGAGCTTGCTTGAAACACCTCGGGCCCGCAATTAAGGATGCATACCCCTCACCCACGCTGCAGGGCTGAAGTGCTGAAGACTCTTCTTCTGGGGGTGGGGTTTTCCCTTTTTGATTTGATGGTCAAACCATAAACCTTGAGCCTCAATCAGAGAACTTTGTCCTGGCTTCATCTCTTCCAGCCCTCCTGCCCCTTCTTCCATCCCCAGCCTCTCTTGCAGGTGAACCCGGTTCAACTGTGGCTGCTGGCGGCTCCACAATCCAGCCAAGTCCTCCAGGTCAGAAGGACCTGGATAATAAAACAAACACTATAGCTGCAGACCCTTCTGGCTTGGAATGCTTTACTCTCAGGGACCATGTAGTTATTAGCGAGCTATTCCAAGCTTGCCCATGAGGAAACAAACAGAAGATCAAAATGTTTAGGAGACCATTTCGCTCTTCCAGCAAAGTGGCAAAACCTGAAGGAGAGGAGATTTTTGCCCTAATCCCAGCACTTTACCAACCAATCCACACACTGCCCCCTCTGACCTATTGTGACCTATTTCTTCTTGTGCTGACCTCTTTGAGCCTTAGGAAACTTCTTAAAAAGCAAAATCAAGAAGAAAGTATGAAACAAAACAAGGCAGCCCAGGCGTGTCCCTCTCTTCTGGGCTCATTAGAGAGCTTAGGGTATAACCAAAGTCACGTTAGCTAGCTACAACGTGAGTCAGCCCTCATCTTCAGTCATCCCTAGGGTGAGTCAGCAAAGTGAATGGCTTACATCCACACTCACAGGTGCATAATTCCGGAGTTATTCCCAAGCAATAGTGTCACATAATCATTAGAATGTCCCTACTTAGGTACCAAGAAAAATTTTGAAAGAGAAAAAAAAAAAAAAAAAAAAAAAAAAAAAAAAAAAAAGGGTTAGTACTTAGTACTGGATTCCAAAGGACCAAGGAGAGGTGTTTCTCAAGGTGTTAAAAAGACAGAACTGCCCAGATCTTAGTGAGTAGGTGCTAGTGCGGAGTTGAGAGGGCGGATAAATGGACTTTATTTGGAAAGGGACAGTGTGACCACATAGAAGGTTCATGGATAAGGCAGACATTTCAAACATGATCTCAATGACTCTTTCCTGAATATTTGTAACCAAACCCAAGCAGCTCACACTACCAATAACCATGGGGTCTTGTCACATCAAAATAAAGTGGAGAGACAACACTTGAGTGTGGCTGTGGATGACAGGTAAACGACCCTTACCACATGTCAGCTTTTAGGGCAGACTCCCCACTCCCGCTCTGCCCCTTCATGCCCCTCCCCTCCCTGCACCTCCTTGCCCCACTCCCCACCTCCAGACAATAGCTGAGGGTGTTTTCTTCTCAGGAAGAAGTGAACAGAATCAAAGCACTGCAGTGAAGACATGAAAACAGCTCATTATGGTAAGCTGGCAGGTCTAAGGAACCAGACAATCCAGCAAGCTTCCTTATAAAAAAAAAAAAATTTAAAAAAAAAAAAAAAAAAAAAAAAAAAAAAAAACCCACAAGCTGACACATTGTCCAAGCCCCATGTTAACCTGTAAGTTCCTCTCCTTGTAGAGTGGCAGATACCAAAGCAGAGAGGACCAAGACCTCAAAGATGCAACCATAGTCAGGGATTTGAGAAGTGCGGTCAGTTTCATTTGCCCCCAGATTGTTAATCTCAGGTTCCTGTATACTTGAGGCCTGGCTTCTGATCACCAAACTCTCCCTTGGGCAGGACGAGGGAGAGGTTGGGGAGGCAGAGGCTCCTGTAACAGGAGATGTGTTTCCCCTTAATTATCTGGTCCCTTCCCTAAAGAAGAGGTGTTTCCCTAAAGAGCCAGTTTTGGTAACAGTGTGAGACTAACTAGGCTCTGGGCACAGAGAGGTGGCTGTGAAGAATGAAATAGCATCAAAATGGGAAGGGAGAGGGGCTGGGACACAGATCGAACCTCCCACCAGTAGAGGGCCAGCTTCTAGGACCATTCCAACAAAACTATGATTGTTGTTTCAAAGAATATAGCCAAACCTTAGAGCTTGCTGAATTGAATCTTGGTTTGTATTTATGAATTCAGTAATGTCAAAAGTCAAGGCATAACCTCCCTAAAGAACTAGGGGAAAACCATAGGCCAAGGCCTTTAGTACATCCCATAAGAGCAGCTCAGAAACCTGTGGTGGGTGCCACAGGTTACAGTCTGAAGAAACAACAACTTGGGACTGTTTTTGCCAGGTTGAGAGAACACCGCTTGAATCAGAAGGTCGGTGTACCAGGAGAAGAACCAATGGCTGCATTTTGTGTTTCCTCACACAGTATAAAGCAAGTTCTGGGATGAAGTGGTTTTTTGGAGGGTGTATGGGTAGGTTGGGGAGGGCATTCTAAGCAAGCCAGAATACTTTCTGCAGTGAACAGTGCAGGTAAAGGTGCAGAAGGCCCACACTGGTGATTCATGGGCTGTCAAAGTGGTATGACCTATCTTTTCTCTAGAGAGGGGTACTGAGAGATGTGTGGGAGTCCCCTCAAGAATCTGAACTTCTTAGAATGGCACATAGGGCTGCTTGGAATCATGGCAGCTCCTGGGGAGCTGGGGCTGGAGCTGGCTCTGCTGAGGAGCCATTCCTTTCAAGGGCCTTTTCTGCATCCTAAAAAGTCTTTACTTTAAAACAAGCTATTGAGCTCCTTATGATATCAGTCATGCTGCATCAATATTTTTCTTTTAAATTTTCATTTGTCCATGAAGTCTAGTCTGAGACTAACCAGGCTGGCTTTCAGTACACTCAGCTGACTTCTGAAATTGGACTAAGAGTCAGGGAAGTAGGGGACACTTAATAATTTTTCTCCCTCTGATGTCTTGGACTTCTGTCATCCTTACCATAGCTAATGGATTTTCTGTACAGAGGATTGGCTTGAGAACATTTTCTAGAGCAACCGAGTCCTTTGTATCTGAACAGTGTCACCCAAGCATAGACAAACTCTTCCAAGAATTCTCTGGCCACCCCCCCCCCACTTGCTGCTACAGATAATCCTTTATCTTCATGTTTTAAAATGCCACCCTAAAAACCCCCTTTCCTTGCTCAGCTCTTTTTTTCTATGACAGTGTATACAAGCAGACAGATGCCTTTGATGGGCCATTTCCTCTTTACATATATTAGGGGGCATTATAGAAATTCAGATAAGTAGACAAGGGAAGAAGCCCAGGGAGGCAATTTACTGATCTCCTGAGGAGAGACCCATTTTGCCCTCCTTTGCACCTCCCCATCCAGGAACCCATCTACTCTAGCTATTCTGGGAAACTCAAGCCAAGCTAGGGGTATGATGACACCTTCAAGTCTCTCCACAGGGAACAGTGACTTATCAAGAGACAGCAAGCCCCAGGATGATGTTACTAATCCAGTGGTCTAGATGTAGTATCTTAATTCTTAGATGGCCTCCGTTGGACACTGCCTAGTCCCTGACTGAGTGCACTGTGCATAAGTCTATAAGACAGATACTGAAAGAAAATTTTATGGGTCCCCCAAAAAACTAATAAAATAGCAGGGCTCTGTAGATTCCTTCTCCCAAACCCAAGTAACTGAAAAAGCCACCTTCAGGGTTTGCTAGTTAATCTATTACCAAGGAATGCAGAGTTACAGGACAAAGGGCAAGGCCTTCAGGATGTGATAGCAGGCAGCTTAGTTGATTAGTTGCTAAAGAATGTAGAGTGACAAGACAAAGGACAAAGGCATCTCAGAAACTGGCTGGCCATAAAGATAAGAAAGGTATGCAAGGAGATCTTTAAAAAGAAATAGGGATGTGCCTTGGGGTATGTCTAAAAGAGTAATGAGCCATCTGGTATTCCTCCAAACCTTCCCCCCCAGGTCTTCCCAGTGTTCCAGAAAGCTGTAATTTAAGTCTAACCTAGATAAGCTTCCACCTGCAGGAACTGCCTTCCACCCCATTGACCAGTACAGCCTGCTGATGTTCAAAAATTGTAAAGCAACCAATCATGTGTAACCTCTCAAAAATTCCCCCCTTTTCTCACCTCGTGTTATAAAAGACCTAAACCTTGGAGCCTTGGGGTTGTCCCCTCTGTCTCTTGCACGAGACACATGTTGGGCGGCCCAGAGCTCTCTGGCCATTAAACTACCTCATGTGTTTGCATCAAGCTGGTCTCTCATGAGTCCTTGGGTGTGTGCCGTCCTGAGACTGGAGTGGGGTCCCCTTCTGGGGGGGTCTTTTAGCCTTTCAATACAACACAAAACATCACCCCTTTCAGAGGCCTGACCCTTCTCAATAGACCCTGCACAGAGTTCCCATCCAGTCTAGGAAATAACCTGGAGGTCTCCAAGGGCCTCCTAATATCCCCATTGTCCTAGAACCCTCCTCACATGAGAAGCTGGGAAAGCTCTCTGTTCCCCATCACAAGTTTGACTCTAATAGCACACTTTTATCTCTATGCCAGAACCCCAAGGATAACATCCATTGTCCAGGGGTCCATATGTATCCTATGGAGCAGTAGAGGCCTGGAAATGACTCCAAGTATATACATATTTTTAGAACATTTTCTACTGAATTAGGCTAAAATTCTTTTCTGACTTTTTCCCTCCCTTTTGGGTATTTCAGAACCTTAACAACATTTGCCTTTTCCAATTATTTGCCTGATCTTGATCTAGGAAGATCTAGAATGACTCAGAGAGGATGAGAAGAAAGGCCCAACTTTGTGGTCCACAGAATGGTAAAGGGACAGAAGAAGTGGGGAGGTGGCAGTTTGAACCTGTCCCTAGTGTTCCTTTTAACAAGGGACTGAAAGGATGGAATGTTTGTAACTCTGTCCCCTGCTTTACATAGTCCAAAGTGACCTGATCTCTGCCAGGGTTGTCAGACATTGCAGTTGGCACATGTGTCACTGGACTTCTAGCCCCTGGGAAGATAAAGTTGAGCCTTATTTAAAGTATGCATCATCACTAGGCCTCCTTCCTCACACACATACACCACCACTATCACCCTCATGATCACCATCATCATCATTTTGAGGTACCCATCCTACCAGAGCCTAACTCTCACACCAACTAAAAGCCATCCATATGTCAGACATTAAGCCTTTTCTCCAATAGAAAAAAGTCAGGCTACTACCATGGTAATGGCATCCTTCTTTGGAAAATAGTTTAGAAGAAATAAGCAAACAAAAAAGAGAAAAACAGCAGCTAAATCCATTCTCCCCCTCCGTGAACACTGTAGGATTATCTCCCAAAGAAGAACCAGAGGTTGTTTCAAGGGAGGAAGAGCTAGAACATAAAGACTCTGGGCTCAAGGTGATAGAGATCTTAAAAGAGATCACAGTGGAGCTAGTAGAGACACACAAACTCCAGAGAAGTTTGTAGCAGACCCTGCTCCAAGGCCAGGTGACTAGAGATGCCATCAACCAAAGTAGTTACATGTCCCAAAGCAGAAGAGATGAGCCTCAAAACCTAACCATGAGCTGGAGATGTCAAAAGAGATACCAGCTCTTCTCTGAGAGAGAAGAATATGTGTATGTGGGTCCCTGCCAACCTTGGGCAACCCACCCCATCCCAGGATACAGATGGCAGGAGAAGCTCAAACCCACAGGATTCTCTGACTCTACTACCAAGTATCTGGTCTCTTCCCAAGAAAGCTTTAAGCAGATATTGTGGGTAGGAGGGAGACACCCTAGCTAAGCATGGAAGAAGTGACCAGAGGGGAGGTAAAAGAGCAAGAAAGCCTTGTTACACATTTAATGCAGAGAAGTTCAGGGTTGGGTGGGGCAGGGGGGCCAATCATGCTCTCTGGAGATATAGTTTGGCATACCCCAAATCAGGCAGGGAAAATTGCCTACACTCCATCTGTATTTCTGGTTTCCTTCTTTCTGAATAAAGACACAATAAATCCCCGGAGATGCAGGCAATATTCCCCTTGGCTATCATGCTATTCTTGGGCATCAGGCTGAATGCCAAAATGAGGGATGGTAGGTCTTTTTTTTTTTTTTTTTTTTTTCTTGGTGTGTTCTGCTTGGCACCTCTCCTGGGCTTTGGCAAGGGAGGCCAAGGCAAAACATGAAGGTACTTGCTGAGTGAATAGAGGCCTTGGGAAGTGCTTCAGCATTAATGAGAATCATGGGGTGAGTGGAGAATAAACCACACTTCATAGAAGCTCAAGAGAAAAAGTCCCTCTATCTACAGCACCATGATGCCAGCTGTGGGCATCACGGAGTAGTGTATAGAAAAGGAGGCAGAGTGAGAACCCCTCTCCAAGATTCTGGAGTCATCCCAGACATGCCCTTGTGGTAGCAGAAGGACTAACCCTAATCCTCTCTTGGGTGGCAACCAGGGAAAGCCTCTTGTTGCATATTTTCTATTTAGGTAGTCTCTTGCTAAGGAGACTAGAAGCCTGCTAGGTCAGGAGGAGTTATGTCAGGCTAACTAGTGGAGCAGGGTCCCTAAAAGGAGCCTGCTCTGGAAATTGCTAACATCATGAGATGACTCTGGCATATAGCACCCAGCCTTCATAGACTCTAGGGCACATTGTGGGAGAAGCTGTCAATGGAGACCAGGAGATGCCACCAACAACAAAGGGGACAGACAAGTTCCACAGAAGATGGGACCAGGATCTGCCATTTGGTGGTAAATGTCTTTTGTTAAATTTTTGCTAAGGAACCCACCCCATTTGCATGTGTTAATCTCTGACTAGATGCTGATGAAAGAGAGATGAAGGACAGACACACTGTTCCTCCTCCTGTAATACCTGGACATGTATGAAGTCATAGCCTCTGGCCCAGCAATTCAAAAACATCCAGCTTATACTTTTGGTCACGCCAGAAGCTTACCATGGGTTTGAATCTTTAGCTGTTCTCTACCTCTCTAGACTCTTAAAATAGTTCCTAGACTAGTCTCAACCAATAGGCTGCTGTAGACCCAAATATTGGATGACTGACACCAGTCTTTCTGACAGACAGAGCAACATGCCTTAGAAAAGGACAACACAACTGCAGGTGTGTTGTTGTGATCCCCACCACGTGTAGGACACCCTCAGACTCACAATTCTGCAAAATTCTTAAGCAGGAGACTTAGAAGCAAGAAGTCAGGCTCATAATCCCCACCCCCTCCATTGTTTCTGGGCTCATTGGGTGCAGAGTCCGGCTCTCAATGTTCGCTTGACTGACCGTCAAAGCACAAGGATGCAGAGGGAGGAGGCAGAGAGTAGAAAGAGAAATAGAGGCGAGACCCATTCCCTGTTGAATGGCTTCTCCTGACCTGCCATTGCCTTCTCATTCTTGCTTTTGTCCTTCTTTCAGGGACACTTAACTCTTCAATTTTAGCATCATTTCATCTCATCCTGGAGGGCTGTCTCCCTCATGTACTTCACGCCCCTGCTTGCTGGCTACACATTTGTAACTGTCTCTTTCTCATTCTTTACATAGCTAATCTAGTTCCCTTGTGTTTTCTGGTTTAGTCAATTATTTTGTATCTTGTTTTTTGTTGTTTTCTTTTCAGTAAGAGGGGTGGGACTTCAGGGGAGCTGATGGGTGAAAGCATAGTCAAGATAAGCACATCCTTAGCCTTAGACTTTCCCATGGAGCAAGGCCCATCTTCACTCCCTTTTCCCATGCACTTCCCCAGTGCATCAGAAGTGACCATGTGGAGGAGTGGGGAGATAGCTCAGGTAACCAAGTACGAGTGGTGCCAGCATGCTGGACTTGAGTGCACATCTCCAGTATCCACATAAAAAGTTGGGTGTTAGCAGGATGAGTCTATAGTCCCAGCATTGTGAAGCAGAGAAAAAGATTTCTGGAGTTTGCTGACCAGTCACTGTAGCCAGTGGTTGAGTCCCAGACTTTGCCTCAAAAAATGGTATGGGGAAACAATTGAGAAGGACCCCCAATATCAATTTTTGATCTTCATATACACATGTGAACATGTGCACATGTGCACAATCCCCCACCCCTGAAGTGACCACCCATGTGACCTTCCCCATCTCCTTCTGGGATCTTTCTCATGGCTCTTCAGATCTACTGGCTACTGGAAGACAATCTAACCTCTTAGGTCTATCCAACTTCCTGTCCCCTTCTGCCCCATTATAAGAGAAGCATCCCTAGGCTTTATCATTGAGGAATCAAAAAGATATCTTTCCTTAGAGCCAAGCTGTGGGGACCTGGTCCTGCAGATGTCCCATTGGCTTAGTCTAGGTTTTGGGGATGCCTCATATGCATGTGAGGAGAGCCTGGGGCACCATTCCTACGTGACCTTGACCGGATGGTCGGATGGTCGTAGACCTCTCAACCTCTCTGAGGGAGGGGCTGTGAAGCGGTAAAGGGCAGAAGCTGAGAGCACCAGGGGGCCAGGAACAAAGCCAAACGGTCTACCGTCCCAGGGTTTGAAACTCTTGAAACCCCCTTCAGGCTCTCTCTCTCTCTCTCTCTCTCTCTCTCTCTCTCTCTCTCTCTCTCTCTCTCGCTTGCCACTGAAGATGTGAACACTCAGCTTCCTAAGCCTTCCACATCATGGCTGCTACCTACTGCCATGTCTGTATGCCATGATGGACTCCTATCACTCAGGAACTGTAAGCTCAAAAAAGACACCCCCCCCCCCCCCGCTCCCAACTCCCACACACACAAGTTGCCTTGTGATGTTTTATGACAGCAACAGAATTAATACATGGTTATTTGTATCATTTGTATTGCACTGTTATGTCTCATCGCATCCTGGTTTGGTGGTTAAGTTCCCTTTGAAAGGAAACTGTTTTGTGTGCTCTACAGTACCCCATGGATGTAGCTTTTTACATAGCTTCGACTCTCTGGCCCTTGTAGTCCAGCCCTCACCATTACTGTTGGCATTTAGCATCTCCATCATTCTGTGTGTGTTCCAATAGACACTGATAACCTCTCAATGTGGCCCTGATCCCCAACCTGGAGAGATGATGCATCTGGACACACTGGAACTACTTCCTAGTCACTGATTTCTTTCAAGTCCATAAAGTCTAAAACCTTTTCAGACATTTTCTTAGACTTGGGCTGATCAGAGCCTGATCAGTTTGGAGATGGAATAGGGTAAGGACGTACCTCAATAATGGGCTCAACAAAATAGTCCCAAGTTCAACAAGTTATCCTTGTAACTGAAATTCATCCTCATCCTGATATCCCAGAAGCAAGCATCCATCCTTGAGTTTAAAACAATGGGCCAGTAAGAATGGGTTTGAAGTTGAGAGAGGAAAAACAAAATGAAGAGCAGGATATACAAAGAGGAGAGTATCCCACGTTTCTCGCTGTGTTAAACCCGGGCTGAGGGCTCTGCCAGCCTCGTCCCTATTCTCTTTAGTCTTAAAAGTCTGACACTCTTTCCCATCATGTGTCTCACCTTCTCCTCGTACACTCATACTCCCTTCTTTGTTGCTCTTGCTTGTTCTCTTGGCCTCTGAACTTGTGCTCAACTCAGAGCTCTAAGAACCAAAGTGGAGAGGAAACAACTCACATTAGAAACTTCTCATTGAGCTGTATGAAAGTGACCCTAACATATACTCTGTCCTTCCAAACTGACCCTGCATCCCGTTGTTTCAGGCCTCATCCAAATCTCATCACTACTTATGGTCAGGGGCCTTTATTAATGGTCACTTTCTGAATTCCTTTCAGAGAAGGGCATTCAGCTACCACATGGCTCCCAAAGGCTGGCTGCTGCTGCATCCACTCATTTCTCCTTCCTCTCAGATCCAAAGTCTGTTCTTGTTTTAAGACTCTTACAACCCCAGCCCATCAACAGTGTCACATCCAGATCCAGGGTAACATCTATGATTCCAAGGTCCAACACAAAGGACATGTCAGACATTATGAGATAGTCCTCAGAGATTCATGTAGTTCTTTAAACGGTTGAACTCTAAAATTAAACTTTCTTATCGATAAGTATTTGAAAGTGAAGTTATTTGTGTCACTGCACAAGAAACTGAAGTCAGAAGCAAACCATCAGCCAATCCCAGTCTTGACTGTGCTGGTGGCATTGTTTCATCAAAGCATATGATGCTTCAGCTGGACAGTGGGGGGACAGAAAGAAAAAGAGACAGAAGCTACCCACAAGGCTTGTTTGAGCAGTGAGAAGACTGAAGAGACAGAACACAAGACACTCCCTGGCTGTGTTTCAAAGGCAGCTGGGAAACCAAGGAATCATGAGATTCTGATGGCTCCAGCCTGCACTGGCAAATAGTAAATCTGTAGCTTGAAGACCAGGGACTCCCTGAAGACAAAAAAAATTGTCTTTGTCCAAGACTTATTTCTTTTTTGAATGCTCAACTCCAGGTGAAATAGAAGTCTCACCCACTGTCTGTGGCCCATGTGTCTCACAGAATTCTTGTCCCCTCACACGGACTACTCACTCTACAATCAGCATATCTTTTAAGCTACATCCTCTATAGGATGATGGAGGCCAAGTTCAAGTTCTCAGCTACTAAGGTTTCACCACAGTCAATTTTATATTATTTTCTAGGCAGTCCCCTTTCAGGTAGGAGATCCCTTAAGAACTAAATTTGCTGTTCTAACCCATTTGAAGCAACTGTAATTAATATAATAGACACTTCTAGAAGAGACCACTTTCTTGAGGTCTGGGTCTGAGAGATTGTCAGAGGTTGAAGACCTATACACTAATTGACAAGCTCTCAGATAGCCTCATAAGAGCCATAAAAATCCCTAAGGGTCTTAAAGCTTCTGGACAGTGGTGCCGGGTATGGCTCAGCAAGATCAGTCTGGAAGTTCATTCTTTCATTTTAACCTGACTGCAATCTAACTCCCTCCAGTGGACCTCTCTCTCTCATGGAGGTCAACCCTCATGGGGCTAGGTTGAGTGGCAAGAGGATCAGAGAAGATTGACGCTCCTCATGAGATTTGAACCAAGATCAGGAATGGCTTGCAGCTGTGGCTGGCATCAGTCCGGGCCTTCCAGGAAATTTCCAGAAACTGTTCCGTTCACAATTAATGTCTGCAACATTTTCCCTTCCTCTAACAACTCAGGACTCCATCTTGCCTCTTCCTATTCTGAGGTTTGTTTGTTTTTTTTTTTTTTTAAAAGAGGGAAAACGCACGTACCATAAAAGTCACCATCATGACTTTTGGTATATATTCAATATGAGCATCAGCCTCCATCAAGTTCCAGGTTGTCTTCACCATTACAAAGAGAAACTCAGCAGACCTTGAATGGTCCGTCCTTCTTGACCCTCACCAATCAACCCACTTCTATTGATCCACTTCCAGTACCCACGAGTTTTCTTATGTCACATGTTTCACAAAGTCGAGCCACGCGGTATGGCCTTGTGTGTCTGGCTTCTGTAACACTTCCGCCCACATTAGAATCATTGCTAGTATGTATGTCATTCTGTCTGGTGAAGGTGCAGAGAGTTCAGCATTTGCTAATTCACTGATGAGCAGCAGAGCGGCTTCTGCCTTTTGACTCACACCAATGCTGCTGGAGCTCTACACACTTGCACAGGCATTCTCCTCTAAATGCCTGCTTTTAGCTGCGAGGGAGGGGCCTAACGACAAAGTCCACAAACCATCACACCGGCAATGTGCTCTCTCTCATACAACCCATCTGAGACACTTCCTAGCCCTTTGCTGCCGTTCTGCATCTATTCTGCTGTGTACAAAGATCCCTGTTTTCCCACATTGTCCAGAAGCACCAGTCACTCTTTTGTTATTATTATTATAGCTGTTTTAACCAGCGTGAAGTGATAATCCCCTGTGGTTTTTACTTGCATTTCCACAAAGACTAAAGACTGGGAACAGATTTTCACATGGTTTTTGATCCTAGCTAGCATGTCTTATTTGTGAAGTGCTTGAGGTTTCTCCTGTTGAATTGTAGAAGGTTGTTTTAGACCTTCTGGAAACAGAGTCATCAGACATATGATAAGAAAATAGATTTCAGCTATAGACATTGTCTTTTCAGGATGTCCAGAGGCACATGAAGTTTACAGTTTGATGTTGCTATATTATTCTCATCATTTGGGCTTTGATGTCATGTCTAAGAAACCACAGCCAACTCCAAGTTTATAAAGATTTCCGGGACACTGGGAATGGTTTTTAACCTTGTATACACAGCACTGATGCACCTTGAGTTTTGTATATAATGTACACTAAGAGTCCAGTACCTTCTTCTCTCATACGACTGCCCATCTGAGCAACCCTAACAACATTTGTGAAAAAGGCAATTGTTTCTTTATTACTCCTAGCACCCTTCCTGAACATCCACCAACTTTATAAGCACACTATTCTTTCAAGACATCTTTTTCTTAATCTCCAACTCCATCCAGTGAGAGGAATATGCTGTTGGATTAGGCAAGTTTTACAGGACATTTTGGAAGCAGGAAAAGCTAGTCCTTCACTTTTATGATCATTTCTCTAAATGTCTAGATTTTTTAAGACAGTAATTTGAAGAAACCTCCTACGTTTTCTTTGGTATTAATTGTACAAGCAACTACAGAATTCGAGAGAAACCCTGGAACACGGGTCTCTTGTTCCAGTATTTCAGATTCAGGGATCCAACTTGGGTCTTAAGTCAGCAAATTTATCAGCAGACCCAATAGGATGGCCTTGATCATATCCTGAGAATCCTATCCTCCTGAGAGGCCAGGCCAGAGGCAATCCTAACTCTGCACTGTGTGTAACTCTAAGTGGTAACCGAGCTTCATCACACCAGGATGCCCTTTTCCAACTTTGTCATCGGCATCCAAATAACTGGGGTCCTTTGCTGGTGCTAGGACACTGGACAACTGACAGCCTGACCCAGGGAAAGCTTCAGTAAACAGCATGAAGGCCTGGCTTTGCCCAACCCCTTGGCAACAGATGAATGAAGGCTCAGGCCTCCAGGGAGGGACAGGAGAATCCAATGAGCCTAGTTCTACCTAACAGAATAAGGGGAGATGAGGTGGAAGGCTGAACCCTGCACCTCCAGAACTCACCATGGGGAGTCAAGTCCTCAGAGAGGGGCCTCTGAAACAGAAGCCACACAGCTGGTCCTACCTCAGAGGGAACATACATCCTCTCAGATGATTGACAATGGAGATGCAGAAGGAGCAATGGCTCTGAAACCTGAAGATTGAGAAGGGTTTTGGAAACCCTCCTTTTACAGACTAGCTTCCTGTCAGGCTGTCAGGAAGTCTTGAGTTAAACAGTGCAGGAGCTGCTTTGGAGGGAGGAAGTGCTCCCAAAGGCAGCCAAGTCCAAGGCCTGCTCCAGTCAGGGCATGCAAAGGTTAGGGCAGGGCATAGAGGAGTGGTTGTCAGTTTGCAAACTGACACCATGACTTTTCTCCAGATTAGGTCTCAGTGGGAACACTCCTGAGCCTTTTTCTACAGCAGAGCTACTCAGTAGCATGAGCATTTGAGTCCTGGGACTGGGCAGAGGACTCGAGTGCCAGGGCAGCTCTGTAGCTTGACTAGAAGAAGGCTTGTGAGGACCACAGTAGGCAGGACTCTCCTAAGCAAGCATCCAACTCGGAAAACAGTTCTTTCATGGACATGAGATTGCTCACTTTCAAAAACCAGCTTGTGCACTGTTGGCTTTTCTAGGATGGTAGGAGGCAAGCTCAGACCACCCTAGTACCTACCTATTCTGTGTGTCAACAATAGGATTGCTTTCTCCCAGTGTCTAGACCTTATCGCCAAGGAGATATGATCTGTGGGCCCAGAGTATGCAGTGAACTCCCTCTGTTGAAAGCTCTCTCACAGATATTACTGTAAATCGGTGCTGGGGGAGGGGGGGGGTCCTTCCTGTACCCTGGAGCCTCCCCGTGGGGTTGAGGAATCTGACCCTTATGCCTTTGGCTGATTTTGCTCTGTATCCTCTGAGAGAAATCACAGTTGTGACTACAACTCCATGCTGAGTCCTGAGAGTCTTGCTAGAGACTCGTGAGGCTATGGTGGCCTTGTAGAAGCCCCAGCCCATCACCCAGGTCTCATTACCATTCTCTCTCTTTTTATATCTTAGAGCACCATGCTGGGGAGGGTCAGACCAAGGAATAGGAAAAACAATTTCTATCCATCTGACCTGTTCCTTTCCGTTTCTCATCCAGTCAGACATTAAACTACTTATTCCTTATGCCTCACTCCCACCAAGGTTCCCTCAGAGGGTCTTTACAGAGCAGCTTGCTGACCCCAACAGAGCTACCCAGGTATATCGCTGGCTCTGGAGACCATACCATAGTGGATGGATGGCAGCTCCCTTGCTGCCTGCTTTTGGACAGTGTCATCCTTGACTTCCCAGACTTTGCTGGCTGGATGTTACTTCAACATCCCTCTCGCAAATGTGCCTGATTTTTTTTTTTCCTCTCCCTCTGCTGGGTAATCAGACTCCTCTGTTTGCTCTGAGGTTTGTTGGCGCTGAACGTGTTTCTACATTTATCCTTGGCATACTTCCAGACTTCAATATTGTTTTCTTCCTCTCTCAGTGAACTTCTCTCCAAGAAGTTTCTGCCAGGCTGGACTAGGGAAAGGATTTACATGATGACAGGGGCAAGGATATACCTTCCTTCTTTGGCCCTGCTTGGCACAGATGGGTGAGAAATCACTATCTGAGCTGTCCTCATGCCTGTCAACATCTCAGACCCTGTCACTATTGACATTAAGTCAGGCTCACATCTCTATCCTTCTGCAATCTCCACATAGAGGTGCAGTCAGCTCCATATGTGACCCCAGATGTAGGGATCCCCCATTGAGTGAGCATCGTGATCATAGACCGAAAACCTCAAAGGAACAAATGGTTCAGCTGGCCTCTCTGTCCTGGTGACTGAGAAATAGCCAGAGGGAGTAATAAGACAGAGCCATATCCACCTTGCTCCTGGTCCTTCCTGCTCAAGTGACAGTTTCTAGTGCCCAGTGGGCACAGCACCCAGAAATCAGTCTACTGATTGTTGTCTGCCACACTGTCCAGGACAGGTTGCAGAGATTTCATTCAGATTCTCTGAAACTTCTTTCTGGAAGTTCAAGGATTTTTTTTTTTTTAAATGTTCTTCATCTGCTTTTACATATCATAGAAGTAAATATATTAACCACTGAAGAAAAATATAAAACAAGAATTATGGAATAGATTTGCAGAACTTGGTGGTAATGATTTTCCATCAGAATAAAGCACCACTTTATCAGCCTGGGGGACTAGACCCTCACTGACCTGCTTTCCCGTGAGTATCTACTACCCAGGCTAGAGATAGTTAGGTGGGTATTAGCTCACATAAGTTTAAGGTCATAATGTTTACTGCTTTTCCATTCAGGAAAACTTTGTGTACTGCTAGATTTGTTTTTTCTGGTTGCAATTTTTTTTTTCCATGCGGCTAGACAGTGGAAGCTTGGGGGAGATTAGAACCCCACCTCCAGTATTTCAACCAGGAATGACGACAACAAGAGGGCATGGCCAGGAAAAAAGTCCCAGTGAGTATTAAGTGTGAGAAGCATGCATGTGTAGAGCCAGGAGTCAGTGCTGGAGTTAAGTCTGATCCTCTTCCTCTTGGTAGCATTAGCAACAGTCCCTATAATCTAGGCAGACCAAGGCCGTCATCGGATTTGCTACCTCATGCATCCCATCCTTTGGAACAGCAGAAGCATCTGAAGTGACATCCAAGGTACAGGAGGGCACCGTGGCAAAACCCAGGTAACTTTCTACCATCTATCTGCAGTAAAATTATGTTCAGTAAATTTGAGGAGATGCCAGGGGTCGAGAGAGACAAGATCACACTGGAGTGTCTGATGTGCCTATGGACCTCTAAATCTTCTCAAGGTTCCCAGAGCTGCCAACTCAGGAAGGCTGAAATCCTTGATTACTCTGGGGGCTCTAGAAATTTCAGGTCGGAGGTAGCAGCTAGGTGGATGTGAACAGTTCATCGAAGTGTCTTTTGCAGGGCTCGAGGGAGGAGCACTTGATTATTAAATGAAAGGTGTTAAATTGGGCAAATCTTGAGATGCTTTCATTAGACACCCCCATTCATTCATTCATTCATTCATGCATTCATCCATGCATTCATTTATGCATTCATTTATGCATTCATTCATCCAGCCAACATTTAAAAGAATCTGCTGTCCTGTGGGCATTTGTGCTATATGACTCAAGGTGCTTGCCACCACCTTGAAGAGCTCCTAGGTCCCCACTCTTGTAGCTACTCCCACTGCCTATACTGTGTCCTCCTCACTAGGCCTCTTGCACCACACAGCTTTAGGCCTTCATCTCTCATCCCTAATGTGGAGCAGTTTCTCACAGTAGACTCCCTGAAAGTTATCTAAAGCATCCCCTGGAGTCCCTGTAGTGGATTCAGTCTGTATCACCAAAGACACCCCCCACCCCCCCAGATCCTCTACCAAGGTTTTGGACATATTCGGAGGGAAAGGTAGAGGTTTTTCCATGAATAAGAGCCTACAGAGGCACATAGTGAGAAAATCAGTATACCCAGAGCCTTCTTTTTGCTCTCGGAAGGAGACTTTCCACTGTCTTTCTTGGAAGAAACATCACAAGCCACAGCTGACAAACTGTATTGTGTCTCATTACAAATGCCAGTAGTGGACTTGCAGACCAGGCCCTCTCATCTTCAAAAGTCTTCCCCAGCAAGCAGGAACTCTCTGCCATACAAATGAAACTCTAGTCATTCAGGGCTCTCTTCAAGGAGAGGGTGAAGGGATTCCCTACGAAAGTGGGAACACTGAAACAACTTCAAGCTCAGACTTTTTCAGACCTTTGATGTGAGCCATCCGAACCCCACAGGAGGAGGAGGAAAAAGCAAGATTTTAACATTTGGAAGGCCACCCACAAGCAAGAGGGGGGGGCAGCTAGTGGGCCATGAAAACACCCCAAATAGACTTCCCTATTGCATAGCTGGCCTTTAGGAGAGGCCTGGAAAGAAGGTCCAAGGAAGTCCTACAGGTGATACCAACAACTCTGGTGCACTATAAACCAGAGAGGCAAGAGTAGAGCACAGCTGGCAAGGTGAGCTTTCACGGAGAAGGAGGCTTCGAGCACAAATACCTCCCAAACCCTGCTGACACTTGTCTTTAGACCCTTTGTTCCAAGTCATCTTCCCTCCAGGAAGTAAGAGAAGCTGTAATGGGGTCTTTGAAAGTATATGACATCACAATGGGTCCCAGGACTGTGGCTGGTGATTGGACTGAAAAAACGATGTCATCAACATTGATAACCAGGAATCAGCTAACACCTTGCGATCTTCATCTGCGGAGCGCCTCTTCTACCTCTCCCACAGCTCTAGGCCCTCTCTTGGCATTGCTCATTCATTTTACAGTTGAGGAAAATGGGACACAGCTTTTGTTTTTTTGTTTGGTTTGGTTTTGAAGACTCTCACCCAATGTTACCCAGCTGCTCCTGAGCAAAATGTTCTCTGTCACTTTTCCAAACCTGGCTCTTCAGTTAGATCCTTTGGATCATGGCCCCAAGCCTACTTCCACTTCTGAGAAAGGAAAGGAAGGACTTCTGTGGCCAGAGAGTCAACCCCCAAGTTAGGAGAGGCTCCAGGGGTCAGTAAGTCAGAGGCTTCCTAGACCTGGCCTGTTGGTGGCCTTGCTCTGCCATGTTGACACCCTCTACTTTCTGCCTCTGTTCTGGACTGTGGCTTTTTTTTATCCCTTTGTCTGGGAGGTGCACAGTCTCCAGAAGCCCTGCCCATGTGATTGCTTTGCTGCTCTCCTTCACACCCCCCACCTGCTCTCCCTATCCCAACACTGCACCCTTCATTTCCATGCCTGCAGTGGTTGTGTTCCTCCCCTCTACTGCATGCTAACCTTTTGGACATTTTCTTCTCAGCTTACAAACTTTCTGTATATATGTTATTGAGTGTGTGTGTGTGTGTGTGTGTGTGTGTGTGTGTGTGTTTTCTCCCCTGCCCCTTCCAATGCTGGAGATTAAACCCCATGCTTTGTGTATGTTACTATTAAACTTCATCCTCTTCTCTCTCTTTCTCCCTCCTTCCCTCCCTCCCTCCATCCCTATCCCTCTCTTTCTTTCTAGGGTCCAAGAGATGAAATGTTGACTCTATCAAAATATATATTTGTGCCGGACAGTGGTGGCACACACCTTTAATCCCAGCACTTGGGAGGCAGAGGTAGGTGGATTTCTGAGTTTGAGGCCAGCCTGGTCTACAGAGTGAGTTCCAGGACAGCCAGAACTACACAGAGAAACCCTGTCTCGAAAAACAAACAAACAAAACAAAAAAAGAGAAAATTTCTGAAAATATATATTTGTACAATGGGTTAAAAGCTTTTTCATCTGTCTCAAGCTTTAGTCACTAGATACCATACCACCTCCACAAGAAATCTGTGTTTCCCTGAAAAGCACTGTGCCCTGTCCTCCAAAGGCACCATTCCCAGGGACAGGAAGACTTGACCACTGCCCCCCAAAAGCCACTTTTTTGACTTCTACTCATTAAGCCCTTCATAGTCCTACAGTTAGAAAAAGCGTCTTGTGTATTGCGTTGCCTATTAATGCCTCTTCCACCCATCCTGCCTATCAATGGAACATGTCCTCAAGACTTCTTTCCCTACTAATGGCTCCCACCCTTCTCCATTCTTTGGAATATGGATCCTCCCTACTTAACTTGGAGGCTCTGTGGGCTTCAATAGACATAAACCCCTCGACATTGTTTCTTCTGGGACTTCCAGAGTCATGAAGTTGGGTAGGAACCCTTCCAAGGACCATTCTGGTGGCTCCAATTAAGGCAAGAGACCTGGATAAAGCCAATCTTATGTCAGCTGCCTCCCCTCTCAAGTCAATAACTTCTCTGCTTACAAACTTCCCTGTATATATGTTCTTGAATACATGTGCCTCTATCTTTTGCTTTTCCCCTGCTTCTTCCAAAGCTCTTTGAATTTAGAAATAGTTTTGGGTAATACAGGTAGTCAATATGCTGTCTCTGTGTATGTAAACTTTGAATATAATATCTTCATCCTAGCCTAATATCCCCATCTTCCTGTATTTATGCATATATGTATATTTGCTCATTAATTTATTTTGTCTCAGAAGCATTTTGTTTGAACTATAGTTCTCAATCGACATATCAAATGTATAAAGAAAAAAATGACCTATTTCCAAGCTCTTTTGAAAGGAAAACCCAGCTGTTTACAATGTCAGGAAATGAATATGTGTTTTTCTGTGCCTTTCATTCTGCCTTCTGTTTACCATTTATTTAATAATTATCCCCTTAAAGTTTGATTTTCCTTCTCCTCAGTGTGTTCTCTTTCCTTTATAAGTCATGTATTTTTCTATCTCCATTCATAATATTCTCCGAGTTTCTGACACTTGTGATAGAAACGATTGAATTCATGTTTTACATGAAATATTCTCCAGTCCCATTAGTTTTTTTTTTTTTTAATCCACCAATATTCACCTTTGTCACAGAGAACAAACGTACCAAAAGTACTCAGTACACCCAGCTGGGACAAACAGATTGAACCTCTATCTGAGAGTGGCCTTCCACGGTTCTGTTCAAAGACCCTGTTTTACATTGACAATTTGATCTGTGGGGTCCCAGGTACCGTTACTTGAAACCCCATTCCAAAAGCTGGAGATGCTGCTCTCAGACATAATATACCTGTCAGCAGATCCCCTCAGCAGACATGAGGGAGCAGATTGGGAGTTTGAGAGGGTAAAGAAGCTGTCCCAGAGAGCGCTAGGGAGAAACAAGCCCTCAAGATGATGTGAGGTGACATTTGACTAATATTCCCAGGAAAGGGAACCCCTTTGGCTGAAGGTAATGAGCTTGGTACTGCCAAAGTGTGAGTTTGTGAGAGTAAGGGGAGGGTCATAGTAGAAAAGGTATTCATTGGGGTCACAGCCAGGGACAGAGAAGAAGGTGGAATATTTAGAACTGGGCTTGGCGGTGTGTGATAGGATCCTGTTGAGGACAGAGAACTTCAGGCAGAGGTCCCTGACAAAAGAGGCTTCCCAACTAGGGCCCCATTGCCATGGAAGAGATGAGAATTTTGGTTGGGGACAAAGGAGGCAGTGCCCCGGAGTCCTATGACTGGAAGGTGTAGGGACAGTCAGTTCAGCCCTGGGGTTCAGAAGCTACAGTTACAGTTAGGGAAGGAGGCAGGAATGTGGATGTATCTCGAAGGGCTGGGAAGTGAGCATGACTGGGTGCACGATGTGAAATTCACAAACAATAAAAACTTAAAAAAAAAAAAAAAAGGGGTGGGGGGTGGGGGGAAATGGCGTTACACAAAACTCAACCAACAGCAGCAGTTATAGCTCTGCCCACTTCACAAACGGTCTTTGGGCTTAAAAGAATGACCAGTGTCAAAGATCTGTAGTAAATGAAACCTGAAGAGTACTGGTGACAGAACACCACAGAATATAGGAAAGATGAAAGAGGACCCAGAAGCAAAGTGCTGAGAGGACAACAGATGCCCCAGCAGGGCTTTCTAACTAGGTCAGGACAGGTTGGTAAGAGGGCTCCCACGACAGAACCTACGAAAGACTCCATGGTGTGAGACTTGGTACCCACCCTCCTTCCCTAACACCCCAATCCAGAGGCAGGCTTCTCAGATGGCTCAACTCCTTCAAAGAGTACAAGGATATAAGGAAGGGGCCAGCTTCACATCCCGGGCAAGTGTATTTAAGCTCAGAGTCTGATCTTAAAACCCTGCAAGACCATGCTGCAGGCCGCATGGAGAACAGGGACGCTTCCACCAACTTGCACTGAGCTCGATGACCAACTAACTGCATTGATAAACAGACACATGCCCTCGAGCTCAAGTGCGCATGCTTGGACAAGCCTACTGGGAAGCCCAACTACTGGCTCCACCCTTGGCAGGAGGCACCAGAAGTCCCAGCCAATCCCAGACACGGAACGGAAAACCCCCATAGTGACCGTTGGAAGGCGTTGGCCATTCCAGCCCAGTGGCCTTCAGTTAGGCTGGTCCTACCGAGGACGCAGTAGCTAGGCTCGACAAAGATCTTCATGGCAGTGGGGGTGGGGTGCGGTGGGATGGGGTGGGGAAAGTCTCATCTTACCCAAACCCTAAACAGTTACCAAGACCTTGAACTGTTGTATAGCTATATAGTCTTTTGTGACATTGACCTTAGGGTGAGTTTAGTTAGGCGCTGTGCAAGCTCTGTTAAATAATCCCACTGACTCACCTGGTAGCCTTTTGGAGCAATTTCTGGAAAAATTTCAAACGTCACAATAAAGGGACATTAAATGGGTACATATAGCCATCTGTAAGCACTTAACTTGGGTTGACGAGTCCGTAGATACCATCTCTGGAGCACACGGCTGGAGATGTTTAGCCAGGTTTTTCTGACAAGAGAGCTGGCATGCCTTATGCCCCTTGAGTTATCTCGCGTTTGTGAAGCCCAGAGCCAACAAAGTGACACTTTTTAAGGATCTAGTTCACAGGGTTCTGCCAAGCCCTAGGAAGTTTAGAGGCTTCTCCATAACCCATTTCTCTTCTGCTCCTTTATCAAATTCCTCCTCTCCTCACGGATGAGAGGTATCCTTTCTAGAAAGGAAGAGGAAAGTTCCCCAAGTGACTCTTAAGTCACTTTGATGTCATTGGAGAAGTCACTGTAACAATATCATGAGCTTCAAGGGATTAAACTAAAGGCCTCCAGAACTTATGTTCCTGGAGGGAAACTTCCTTTTGCTCTTTATGGCTGGTACAGAGCCTGCACAAAGTTCTGAAGCTTGAGAAAGTCATGACAGTCTTAAATTTATATGCTGGCATGATTTGAGACTTTGCTCTGGGCGTGGAAATACCATGGGATAGAAAAGGTGGAACTTTCTTTCCTTCCTGAAGCTACAAACTGGGACAATGAGGTTCTCAGTAAAAGTGCGTTAAGAAAGGCTATCTTTATCCTGTGGTTAGGTTGTTCTTGAATCTCATTTTAAAATAGCTTAGACCTATAGACAAATAACTACATGTATAGTGGTATTGATTAGAGAAGACTTGCTGTGTTGAGTAAGTTGTTGGATGTCCTGACCTAAAATGACTGGGGTGGGGAGAGAGTGGGGGGATATACCCTTTCCCATTATGCAGAGTTATAATTTGTCACTCCAAGTGATTCCAGAAAAGTAAATAGTACTACAGAGATGATGAAACAGCAGGTTAGGTATCTAAGGGCTCTTAAGAGTCTGAGACTTAATCTTGTGAGAAATGAATACCCGTCAGGTGTTGTGGTCTAGGCTGCAGTGTTGAGCAACAGGAGTTGGGTGCACCTGACTCAATACGATCTTTGTTTGGTCCATAGTTCCCATGAATCCTCCTGGCTTGCCTGGGTCCACTTTTAATGTCTGGCCACTAATTACAATTCTGTCAATCATCCATCCACCTTGCAAAATTAGAAAGCCTTCTTTCGTCTTTGATGACCTCCTTTTCCCTCCCTGCTCTTCATTTTAACAGCACCAACATTAGTGGGTACCACATTTCCTGCGCAGTCTAGAACTTTGTCTTCTGCACTCAGTGATGGACTCCCCCACCCCCAACCCCCATACCTCAGTGTGGAGCTATATACAGGTGGAAGCCGGGCTCATGTTCTGCTGTGGTACATGCTAAGTTCTCTGTAGCTGAGAACATAAATGGACAGCAATGAGCATCTGAGCCCAGATGAGATCCAAGAGGGCTCTCCAAGCAGTGCCCAGCTCTGTTGGAGGTTAAGCTATGATCAGAAAGTGGGATGGAAGCACAAAGAGTGTGGCTGTAGCACGATTCCCAAGTTGTCTTATTTTTTTTCCTGTTATGTGTTGTCTGGTGGCCCTGGCTGTCACTCAAAATGACATGCAGTTGACCTTTTTGGGCAGACAAGTCACCGGTTGTTGCCCATCCTGTGATACTACATAGACCCTTGAAAGAGTCAGTTTCTAGGTTGATGGTAATTGGAAGAGCTTCTGGGTGACAGCCGAGTCATATAAGGGAGTGAGTCACTTGTGGAGCTATGGGCCCCGCCTTTGTGAGCGGTTAGATGATGCTCACCTTAAGTATTGCTTCTTTTACATAAACCTAAACTGTCCTGATTCTAGACATAAGGAAAAGTCTATTTTAGAAAAGATGAAAAAAAAGTTATTAAAACAGAAACCCAGATAAGAATATAAGAAGGGAATTAAAAATGGCAGAGAAGTTAGGCTCCAGAAGCAGAGATGTGCGGGTCAGCCAAAGAGAAATTGAGAAAATGTTTCCGAAGAACATGCTGAAAGGGAAAAGGGAGGGTAGGCCAGACTGCCTATGGAACCGGAGACAGAACTGAAAAAGAGAGCTTTCCCTCTCCCTCTGCTTTTTTCCTGTCCTCCTCCTCCTCCCCTGGAACCCTTGCCAAGTGCTAGGTAGGCTCAGAGACTGGGACAAAGAGCGTATTATGTAGCAGGGGTGAAAAGTGTGTCTCCACCGGCTGCATTCCCAGGATATAGAGAAGGTCAACAGCAAAGACAGCCGAGGCCCCAAGAATGAAGGAGGTGCTATCCCCTAAGTCTTGGGCTGAGGATAGAAAGCAGTTGGCAAATGTTGGCTGACGATTCTACCATCTTTGTTGTTTCTCTTTGGGCAGCAGCTGAGGTTGCTACAAGCACAGAGCAGGCAACTGGAGTGAGTCTGGTGGGAGGAGCGTTGTGTCGTGGGTATGGTGCCCTTGGACATTGGCAGACACAACTGTGCCTCCTCTCCTTTCTCCAGGTGCTCCCCCTCCCCCAGCAGAGACACCTTATATCCCCAAATTAGCAAAATGAGAAAACAAAGGCAAAGAATTTGGCATCTAATGCATGGGTTCCTGCAAGCTGAGAAGCCTGAGTCCCAGAAAACAAAGACTACTCTTATAGGAGGTGGTGTCAGTGTTGGAGGGTCCTTACTGAAGCTGAGAACAGAGTAGACAAAAGCTGCTAGGTTATCACCCTAGTGTCTTTTGGGGGTGTTATTTTATGAGCTTTGAAGACTTACATACAAAGCATTTCCAGGATATGGATCTTCTGAGGGAGCCAAAGATTATCCATCGAGTTTGGGACTGCAAAGCAGGCGCTGGGAAATTAGCTGTGAACTTCCAGAGTTAGGGAGAGCAAGCCTGGTGGTTTACTCAGGCTGGGTCACTCTTTCACTAAGACGGTCTTCTCAATGCACAGGTTTCCTGGTCAGAGCTCAAAATGAATAAAAACCAAAGGCCAGAAAAAGGAGTGGTATCATTTCCTTTTTACACAAGATTTTGATGAATGTTTGATGTTCATGGTTCTGTAATGAGGGATGGTATTCTAGGGAGGCAGTTACTAAAACGATAGCATCACCATGTTTTTCCCCTTGGCCATGGGCCATTGAGACTTTTCATATTTCTACTGTTCTTGGACAGCATCTGGTTGCCAATGACAAAACCCAGAGGTTCCAGCTTAGCACTAATGGTCGTAAGCCATACTCAGTTTTTGTTCATGTTTCTTAAACAAATGTCGTAAGAGTTGAATACCACCAAGGGTGGCCTGGCAAATAGCTTGCTTAGGGGTTCACACCTTGATTTTTCTTGGACTGGTTGTGTTTATGGGCATCTCCCATCTGCATCCTTCATAAAAGTTGGGAAGTTTGTTTTCTAGGTCTAGTATTTTCTTCTAGGCGAGTGCTCTTTTTTCTTAGGTGTTTGCCTTTGCTACCAACAGCTGTCTTTGTGAATTAACTGCATAGCTCACAGCTATGGTGAAAAGAGAAACCTCGAACCCAAAGATAAATCTGTGTGCCTTGCTGCTCCTGATGATAGGAAAAAAAAAAAAAAAAATGGAGGGTTTTGGCTGAACTAGAGTTTTGGATCTGGATTCCAAAGTCAGAAATGACAAATAACAAGCTTTCTGGTGTCCTTGCTGGTGGTAGTCCTTGGAGGATGGAATTAGAAATATGGGTGATGGGTCTGACCTGTTACTTTACAGAGTCCCTGGCGGCATTCACTTGTCATGCCTGAATTGAAAGGATTCAACATGGAGTCTCCCCTTGGGAGTTAGCAGAAATCCTGGACTCCCCAATCCTGAAAAGTCTGCACTTGAACAGAGTACTGACTTTGTGTTCTTGTTCTGATGCTGCCTCTATGAGCCATGGACACTTTGGAAAGTCTCCCGACTTCTTTGGGTTTTGGTTTCCTCATGGGTAAAATTGGGATATCAAGACCCCTCACTGGGTTGGTATGTGAATTCAATAAACTCTATAATCTTCATGTTATGTAAACCATTGTAATTGAAAAGCCAGCTTTAAATATGCATTGTCCACGTGGAGAACATGTATGTGGACATTTCTGCCGTCTTACATGCTATTGCATGCTACCTGGCTAATCTCTGTAGTAAAATGGCTATATGAAAATTTGGGTGTATCAAAAAGGTTTATACATAGCTTTCATTGGCTTCCTAAGGGGGGCTCCAGCACCTCAAATTTTGAAAGCCAGTGCTTCAGACTTGAAGCTGGATTCAAAGATAGCGATTACTTCTAGAAGTTTTCTCTGAACATGAGCACAGTACTGATTGAAGTGATTTTACAGAAGATGGATGATGGAGCCATGATGGAGAAGATGATTGATGGTTCATTATTTTCTATGTTTTGTGGTTTTGGGGATTGAATCCAAGGTTTCATGCATGCTGATAAGCACTCTAGGACTGAGCCACATCCCCAGCTCCTTAATGTGGTCTGATGACAGAACATTTGAGTCTGAAAATGTTGGATATGCTCAGTGGATTTCCATCAGATTATTCAACTGTTCATTTGAATGTGACCATAAAGCAAATGATTACATATTTGGCCTAAAGAAACTCAAGGTGACAATCTGTTATCTCATTTGAAAAGAGAGATGTGACCTGAATAATCTTCAGAGACTCTCATTTTGGTCTACTGGGAAAGGGAGAAGAAGAGAGCCTTCAATAGACTGTGTGGCTGAGATGAATGAGCATCAAAGGAAGGAATTGAAGGCTGTAAAGATTTCCATCCTAGCCAACAGAGAAACATGGGCCTGTTGGGTGGGGAGCATAATTGGAGCAGGAAGAAGGCATGTGCTACTACTTAATACCAAAGACTTGGATCCTGAGATATCAGACGCTCACACACCACATTCCACCCGGACTGACTCTTCAGAGCATATGGTCCTTCAGAGAGAGAACATTGTCACAGGACAGCACCATACATCATCTCTCTGTATGGCTGGTGTGATCTGGCTTCTTTGGGAAAATACCATGCAGATAGATGCCTGGACTCGTGAGTACAAGAAAGGGGCTTAGAGGACTCTCCATACTTGAAGGGGACTGGGATCCCCATTCCCACACCAGCAATTTTAAGCACAAAACTTTTTTTTTTTTAATTTACCTGAAAATTTGATAAATTCTGATGGCTTTTTGGCACATCCCATGTAGCTTTGGTTGGTTGAGGCAGCATCTTCTAGTGTTCCATGCTAGCCTCAAACTTATTGCACAATTCCAGGCTGACCTGAAACTCATGGGTGCTCAAGTTACAAGCGTGCAGCTCACAAATAGCCCACATCAGACTGCTTTATAGACAACCCTGTTGAGTTTTTCTTTTCTGATGTGAATTGTCCTTAGCCCTTATTTTTGGCTTTATTATGGTGGTTAGAACCTCTACTGGAAGGTTGAGATGGAGAGAAGAGACAGACAGACAAATAGACAGACACACAGAGAGAGAGAGAAAAAAAAATAGTTTTCTTCTTTCTGGACTTCGGAAGTCGTTCTTCTGCTGTTAACTAAATACTATGCAAGCTGTAGGGCCTTGGCAGACATCTTTAATCCAGTTGACAAAACTCTTCTCTAATTTGCTTTATGTTTTTAACTAGAAATGAATGCTTAATTTTGTCAAGTGATTTTTTTTCTTTTATCCTTGAAAATGATCACTGTCAATTTGAAAAAGTAAACCTTGATTTTTTGTGCACCAAACAAAATGGAAGACGTTAGGTCCTTTTTCTTACACCCTTATAATTCTTGAAAACTGGGCTTTTTAAGAACAACCCTTTTCTACCGTAAATATTTCTATAGTAAATATAACTACTGAGTCATCTCTTTAGCCCCTTTAAGTGACCTTTAGATTTTTCAGGTCATGTAAAATAATATCTGGCACTTATTATTTCTTAGGTTTATTTCTGAACATAGTGTTAAAATTATAAATATATATTCTTAGCTCACATGAAAACATTTTGACCTGCCTATTTGGTTTTTATCTGTTATGGTTTATTAGCAGCAGCAACAAAAAGACACATGCCCAGCAAAGTCTAACTACTCTTACTCTATACAGAAAGTTTGCTAACTCTTAGTCCTAAAGACTGTTAGAAATTATTTTAAGAGAATGTTAGTTTTTTAGACTGCATGTAGAAATTAAACATAATGAGGAGCTCTTACTACATCTCTCAAACTAGTTATTTTCTTCGAAGTATGTGGGGAGAAGGCCCTGTAGCTCTCAACTGCCTATCCCCAAGGACCATGGTGTTCACCTGTGTCCAGTGCTCAGTTATACCACTGAGCTGCTCCTGTGAGCTCCTGTGCACTGCCCTGAAGCAAGCCATGTTCAGTGGTCCCAGAAGCTCCTGCAGAAACATACCGCTGTTTCCTTAGGAGCCCAGTTGTCTTATCTTCACCCATATGCCAGCTTAGATCATGTAAGGGCATTGAGGGAATGCACACTGTCACCAGGCTGTGTCCTAGCTGGTGACATTGTCCTCTACAAAGTTCATGCTTGAAAACTGTGCAACTGAGTCAACCAATGTACAAAACAAAAACCCACTGAAATTTTGATTTCATGTTTAGTCACCTTCATAGCTTTCCTCCACGGCATGCGTCTTGCTGTAGCCCTGTCACACACTGGCTTGTGCTTGCAAGGAATGCATGCACTGTTTCCTAGTATACATGGCCTTCCGAGTACCAGGGCCAAAGGAGCGACTTGTGATGCAGTCACCTGTTCACCTCACAAACCTGCCTATCTAAGCTCTCCAAAGGTGGTTGTTTACTGGAGTTTCTTTATTGTCTGCCTAAAGAGGCTTTGCTTCTGTCTTTCTGGAACCATCACCATCTTGAGGCAGGAGTTCATGTGTATATTTAACTCACCAACTACACTTGACACATTCAGGCAATCAAATTAATAGGCTCATTACCAGCTGTCCAGAGTCAGCTGGTTGGTGGCATTTTAGTGCATGTTTTTGCAACCTTGCATTTACCCAATACAAGTTTTCAGCAACTGGATCTACTTACACTATCTTGTAGAATTTCAGTTTTTTCTAAGCTTATGGTGCCTCAAAGCCTGAAAGATGATGACTTTGAGATGAGTTTTATTTTACAAGTCTACTTTTCTCCTCAGGTCCCA